>NC_053389.1:40089418-40258367 GCF_905171765.1 Bufo bufo
TCTAGAGATGTGGCGAACATAAAATTTTCCGGTCGCGAACGCGAATTTCCGCAAATGTTCGCGAACAGGCGAACCGGGCGAACCGCCAAAGACTTCAATAAGCAGGCGAATTTTAAAACCCACAGGGACTCTTTCTGGCCACAATAGTGATGGAAAAGTTGTTTCAAGGGGACTAACACCTGGACTGTGGCATGCCCGAGGGGGATCTATGGCAAAACTCCCATGGAAAATTACATAGTTGACGCAGAGTCGGGTTTTAATCCATAAAGGGCATAAATCACCTAACATTCCTAAATTGTTTGGAATAACGTGCTTTAAAACATCAGGTATGATGTTGTATCGATCAGGTAGTGTAAGGGTTACGCCCGCTTCACAGTGACAGACCAAACTATGACAGACCAAACTCCCCGTTTAATGCACCGCAAACAGTCCATTTGCACAACCGCAAACTCCCCATTTGCACAAGGTAGGATACCAAGCTAGTCATGTCCCGTTCCTTGTCCTCACTGACATCATTGAAGGTCTCTTCTTCCACCCAGCCACGTACAACACCAAGGGTCCCCGAAAGGTGACAACAAGCCCTCTGGGACGCCTGCTGTGGTTGGTCTTCCACCTCCTCAAAGCCACCTTCCTCCTCTGACTCCTCTTCTTCAAACTCCTCGATCTGCGTTGCCGCAGGTCCAGCAATCGACGACGACAAGGCTGCTTCTGGTGGTGACGGTGACCACAACTCTTCCTCTTCATGCTCATCTACGGCCTGATCCAGCACTCTTCGCAGGGCACGCTCCAGAAAAAACGCATATGGGATTAGGTCGATGATGTTGCCTTGGGTTTGACTGACCAGGTTTGTCACCTCCGCAATAGGAGTGTGCATGAGCGTTCAGTAACGCGGCAAAAAAATACCCAGCTCCGCAGAGGCTGTCCTCTTTTTTTTTTATTAAAAAAATCTGTTCTTAACAGTTTAATCTCTGATTTGTTGCCTATCAAGGGCCGGTGTGGTGTATGGAATAGATTTTAGGAATCGGGAGATGGAAAAAGATGCTTGGTCGGTCCTCTTACTTCCAATTTTGGGCACTGCGCGTGCGCCGTGCAATGTACTGTGCTACCCTATATGAGTGGTATGTTAAGTAGTACTATTCCTATGAGTTTAATCCCTGTTATCAGGGGCCGGTGTATGGAATAGAATTTAGGAACCGGGAGATGGAAAAAGATGCTTGGTCGGTCCTCTTACTTCCAATTTGGGGCACTGCGCATGCGCCGTGCAATGTACTGTGCTACCCGATATGAGTGGTATGTTAAGTAGTACTATTCCTATTAGTTTAATCCCTGTTACGTCCCCTATCAGGGGACGTGTATGGAATAGATTTTAGGAACCGGGAGATGGAAAAAGATGCTTGGTTGGTCCTCTTACTTCCAATTTGGGGCACTGCGCGTGCGCCGTGCAATGTACTGTGCCACCCTATATGAGTGTGTGGCAGTCCGTTATTTAGCTCACCTTTCCAGAGGTGAAAAGGTAGGGGGATTAGTCAGATTATTTCGCAGAAGGAGACCTCAGGAGACAGAAGTGCATTTCAACTGGCGTCCTGCCAGCTTTATTTCACAGGTTGCATTAAAACACAAAAACATAAACGGAACACCTAGCCTTGTCCAGGCTCTAACTAAACAATAGGTCCCTCTCTAGGACGTGGATGAGCTATCCTCAGTCCACCCAAAATAAGCACGCTGTCTGAACAGCAACCTGTGATACTTGCAGTTTGCAGGCTCTGGACCTTCAGGGTCCCTCAGTGAGATGTGGCTTCTCTCACTCCCAGGAAGTTCTGAGCAAGTGTGTTGACAGCCCAGTTTTCTAGCAACTCCCCAGGTGCAGCTCATCAGGACCCAGGCTTAGGTTTTTTAACCCTTTCCTAAATAACTTTCTTCAGCATATGCTAAGAACCTGGGAGACACATATATACCCTCAATTACTTCACCCTGTGAGACACCACAGAGTGGTATGTTAAGTAGTACTATTCCTATCAGTTTAATCCCTGTTATGTCCCCTATCAGGGGACGTGTATTGAATAGAGTTTAGACAACCGCAAAGAGTTGTCAATAGTTGACACACTCATGACATAAATTTTATTTCTCTATGCGTCAATCTTGGTGTAGTGATGACTGTGCTCGTGCGCATGTTTGGGAGATTGCAGGTGATGGTGGTTTTTCAAAGCCTATGGTCATGCTGAGGTAGTTCAGTGACAGTTCAGTGACCCAGAAAACAATGATTCTTGTTGGCCTAGTAGGCTTTAATGATCACCTTAGATGATCACAAAGAAAATTTATGTTTTTTCTATGCAAAATTATCCTGCCGATCGCTTTTGGTCTGTTCACAATGAAGCAACGACCTTATCATCTGGGGTGTGCCAACATTGCCATTGCCAGCACACTTATAGAGGTGACTGCTTCATTGTGATACGCAAGCCCCTTCACCACAACAAGATAACGATCACGAAGGGGAATTGACATATGTATGTGCCTTTTTTTTATTTATTTTTTTGCAGCCACAGTGCAGCACCAGAGGCCTGAAAAATTAGGTATTGTTGCAGCCGCTGCTGTAGCAGCGGACGGAAAAATGTATGTTTTCCAGGCAGAAAGTGCACTAAAACATTGCGGCTTGAACCCTAGTTGGTGGCGGAGAAGTCACGCAAGTCATCCAGCATGCAGAGATTAAATACAGCAGCGTGTGGACCATTTTTAGCCCAAGGCATCTCATCAGGCCTTTTTTAGTCAAATGCATCTCCCACTGTCGGCCCATTCGGGATCCATGCCTCATTCATCTTAATAAAGGTGAGGTAATCTAGACTTTTTTGACCTAGGCGAATTCTCTTCTCAGTGACAATACCTCCTGCTGCGCTGAAGGTCCTTTCTGACAGGACACTTGAAGCGGGGCAGTCCAGAAGTTCTATCACAAATTGGGGTAGCTCAGGCCACAGGTCAAGCCTGCACACCCAGTAGTCAAGGGGTTCATCGCTCCTCAGAGTGTCGATATCTGCAGTTAAGGCGAGGTAGTCTGCTACCTGTCGGTCGAGTCGTTCTCTGAGGGTGGACCCCGAAGGGCTGTGGCGATGTGTAGGACTTAAAAAGCTCTGCATGTCCGCCATCAACAACAGGTCTGTAAATCGTCCTGTCCTTGCCAGCGTGGTTGTGGTAGGAGGAGGATTACTTTCACCTCTTCCCCTGTTAGATTCCCGTTGTGCTGTGACATCACCCTTATACGCTGTGTAAAGCATACTTTTTAACTTGTTTTGGAACTGCTGCATCCTTTCCGACTTCCGGTAATTCAGTAACATTTCAGGCACTTTCTGCTTATACCGGGGGTCTAGTAGTGTGGCCACCCAGTACAGGTCATTCTCCTTCAGCCTTTTTATATGAGGGTCCCTCAACAGGCATGACAGCATGAAAGATCCCATTTGCACAAGGTTGGATGCCGAGCTACTCATATCCCGTTCCTCATCCTCATTGATCTCATTGAAGGTCTGTTCTTCCCCCCAGCCACGTACAACACCACGGGTACCAGATAGGTGACAACGAGCACCCTGGGATGCCTGCTGTGGTTGGTCTTCCTCCTCCTCAAAGCCACATTCCTCCTCTGACTCCTCTTCCTCACACTCCTCTTCCAGCGTTGCTGCAGGTCCAGCAAGCGATGCTGATAAGGCTGTTTCTGGTGGTGATGGTGACCACAACTCTTCCTCTTCATGCTCATCTACGACCTGATCCAGCACTCTTCGCAGGGCACGCTCCAGGAAGAAAACAAATGGGATGATGTTGCTGATGGTGCCTTTGGTGCGTTTGTCACCTCCTCAAAAGGACGCATGAGCCTACAGGCATTGCGCATGAGCGTCCAATAACGTGGCAAAAAAAATTCCCAGCTCTGCAGAGGCTGTCCTAGCACCCTGGTCATACAAATACTCGTTGATGACTTTTTCTTGTTGGAGCAGGCGGTCGAACATTAGGAGTGTTGAATTCCAACGTGTCGGGCTGTCGCAAATCAAGCGCCTCACTTGCATGTTGTTTCGCCGCTGAATATCGGAAAAGTGCGCCACGGCCGTGTAGGAACGCCTGAAATGGCCACACACCTTCCTGGCCTGCTTGAGGACATCCTGTAAGCCTGGGTACTTATGCACAAAGCGTTGTACGATCAGATTCAACACATGTGCCATGCACGGCACATGTGTCAACTTGCCCAAATTCAATGCCGCCAACAAATTGCTTCCGTTGTCCACCACCTGTGCGTTCAGGGCGGACAGGAGTGCTGGTCCGGTGTGACTCTCTGCTTTCAGGCAAGTCAACCCCAAGACGGCATGACACTGTCGTATCCGGGATGTGGAATAGCCCCTGGGGAGCTGGGGGGTGCAGTTGATGTGGAGCAAGACGCAGCAGCAGAAGATGACTCAGCCGAGAAGGTTAGCGAAGAGGATGGAGTAGGAGGAGTAGAAGAGGTAGCAGCAGGCCTGCCTGCAAGTCGTGGCGGTGTCACCAACTCCTCTGCAGAGCCACGCATTCCCTGCTTGGCAGCTGTCAGCAGGTTTACCCAATGCGCAGTGTACGTGATATACCTGCCCTGACCGTGCTTTGCAGACTAGGTATCAGTGGTGAGATGGACCCTTGCCCCAACACTGTGTGCCAGACATGCCATTACTTCCTTTTCCACAATAGAATACAGGTTGGGGATTGCCTTTTGTGAAAAAAAAATTCTGCCGGGTACCTTCCACTGCGGTGTCCTAATAGCTGCAAATTTTTTGAAGGCCTCAGACTCCACCAGCTTGTATGGTAAAAGCTGGCGGGCTAAGAGTTCCGACAAGCCAGCTGTCAGACGCCGGGCAAGGGGGTGACTCTGACATTGGCTTCTTACGCTCAAACATTTCCTTGACAGACACCTGACTGTAAATAGATGAGCAGGAATTGCTGAAGGTGAGAGGCGGAGTGGCGGATGGTTGAGAGGGGGCAAGGAGGACAGCAGTGGTTGACGTGGCTGAAGATGCTGGACCAGGAGGAGGATGGTGGCTTTGAGTTTGTGTGCAGCTTGTACTCATCATGTGTTGATCCCATAGGCGTTTGTGATGTGAGATCATGTGCCTTCGCAAAGCAGTTGTACCGAGGTGGGTGTTGGACTTCCCACGACTCAGTTTCTTTTGGCACAGGTTGCAAATGGCATCGCTGTTATCAGAGGCAGACATACAAAAAAAAGCCACACTGCTGAGCTTTGCAATGATGTCATTCTGGTGGTGGCAACAGCATGCGTTGATTGGCGTGCTGTCTGGCTGACCCCGGGTGCCGATACATGCTGTCTGACTGTGCCACTAGCTCCTTGCGATGACCTCCCCCTGCTTCCAACTCGTCTCCTCCTCCTCTCTGTCTCCCCATCTGAACTTTCCCCCTGTTCTTCTTCTCTTTGAGCGGGCACCCACGTGACATCCACGGACACATCGTCATCATCAACCGCTTCACTTGTATCTGACAACTCAGCAAAGGAAGCAGCAGCGGGTACAACATCATCATCATCACGTCCATGTGTGTAATGCTGCCTGACTGAGACATATCCCTGTTATCTACATCCTCTGGCAATAATGGTTGCGCATCACTCATTTCTTCCAACTGATGTGTAAATAACTCCTCTGACAGATCAAGTGAAGCAGCTGTGATGCTAGTGTTGGTTGTGGCGGCAGGCGGGCGAGTGGTAACTTGAGAGGTGCCCGAAGCTGAGCTGGAGGAAGATGGTGCGTCAAGGTTCCGAGCGGAAGCTGTAGAAGATTGGGTGTCCTGTGTTAGCCAGTGAACTATGTCCTCAGAACTTTTCGAGTTCAGGGTACGTGGCCTCTGAACACTGGGCATTATTCTAGGGCCAAAGGAAGTCACAGCACCACGAACACGACGGCCCCTGCGGGGTGGCCTGCCTCTGCCTGTCATTTTTTTTTCAATTAGTGGTACTATGTGTGCAAGCTACTGTGACACCAGATATGAGTGGTTGGCACTGGCAGTAGTGGGCACAGTACACGCTTTGGGCCTGACACACACGCTGGCAGGCAACTGCAATTATATTACAGAGAAAAAATTATTTTACTGTTTTAAATGCAAGATACTGTGACACCAGATATGAGTAGTGGGCACAGTACATGCTGTGGGCCTGACACACACGCTGGCAGGCAACTGCAATTATATTACAGAGATTATTTTTTTTACTGTTTTAAATGCAAGCTACTGTGACAACAGATATGAGTGGTGGGCACTGGCAGTAGTGGGCACAGTACACACTGTGGGCCTGACACACACGCTGGCAGGCAACTGCAATTATATTACAGAGAAAAAATAGTTTTACTGTTTTAAATGCAAGCTACTGTGACACCAGATATGAGTGGTGAACACTGGCAGTAGTGGGCACAGTACACGGGCCTGACACACACGCTGGCAGGCAACTGCGATTATATTACAGAGAAAAAAATGTTTTACTGTTTTAAATGCAAGCTACTGTGACACCAGATATGAGTGGTGGGCACTGGCAGTAGTAGGCACAGTACACGCTGTGGGCCTGACACACACGCTGGCAGGCAACTGCAATTATATTACAGTGAAAAAATTGTTTTACTGTTTTAAATGCAAGCTACTGTGACACCAGATATGATAGTGGGCACAGTACACGCTGTGGGCCTGACACACGCTGGCAGGCAACTGCAATTATATTACAGAGAAAAAATTGTTTTACTGTTTTAAATGCAAGCTACTGTGACACCAGATATGAGTGGTGGGCACTGGCAGTAGTGGGCACAGTACACGCTGTGGGCCTGACACACACGCTGGCAGGCAACTGCAATTATATTACAGTGATTTTTTTTTTTACAGTTTTAAATGCAAGCTACTGTGACACCAGATATGAGTAGTGGGCACAGTACACGCTGTGGGCCTGACACACACGCTGGCAGGCAACTGCAATTATATTACAGTGAAAAAATTGTTTTACTGTTTTAAATGCAAGCTACTGTGACACCAGATATTAGTAGTGGGCACAGTACACGCTGTGGGCCTGACACACACGCTTACAGGCAACTGCAATTATATTACAGAGAAAAAACTGTTTTACTGTTTTAAATGCAAGCTACTGTGACACCAGATATGAGTGGTGGGCACTGGCAGTACTGGGCACAGTACACGCTGTGGGCCTGACACACACGCTGGCAGGCAACTGCAATTAAATTGCAGAGATTTTTTTTTTTACTGTTTTAAATGCAAGCTACTGTTAAACCAGATATGAGTGGTGGGCACTGGCAGTAGTGGGCACAGTACATGCTGTGGGCCTAACACACACGCTGGCAGGCAACTGCAATTATATTACAGAGAATTTTTTTTTTTACTGTTTTAAATGCAAGCTACTGTGACACCAGATATGAGTGGTGGGCACTGGCAGTAGTGGGCACAGTACACGCTGTGGGCCTGACACACATGCTGGCAGGCAACTGCAATTATATTACAGAGAAAAAATAGTTTTACTGTTTTAAATGCAAGCTACTGTGACACCAGATATGAGTGGTGGGCACTGGCAGTAGTGGGCACAGTATACGCTGTGGGCCTTACACACATGCTGGCAGGCAACTGCAATTATATTACAGTGAAATTTATTTTTTACTGTTTTAAATGCAAGCTACTGTGACACCAGATATGAGTAGTGGGCACAGTACACGCTGTGGGCCTGACACACACGCTTACAGGCAACTGCAATTATATTACAGAGAAAAAATTGTTTTACTGTTTTAAATGCAAGCTACTGTGACACCAGATATGAGTGTTGGGCACTGGCAGTAGTGGGAACAGTACACGCTGTGGGCCTGACACACACGCTGGTAGGCAACTGCAATTATATTACAGTGAAAAAATAGTTTTACTGTTTTAAATGCAAGCTACTGTGACACTAGATATGAGTGGTGGGCACTGGCAGTAGTGGGCACAGTACACGCTGTGGGCCTGACACACGTTGGCAGGCAACTGCAATTATATTACAGTGAAAAAATTGTTTTACTGTTTTAAATGCAAGCTGCTGTGACCCCAGATATGAGTGGTGGGCACTGGAAGTAGTGGGCACAGTACACGCTGTGGGCCTCACACACGCTGGCAGGCAACTGCAATTATATTACAGATACATTTTTTTTACTGTTTTAAATGCAAGCTACTGTGACACCAGATATGAGTGGTGGGCACTGGCAGTAGTGGGCACAGTACACGCTGTGGGCCTGACACACACGCTGGCAGGCAACTGCAATTATATTACAGTGATTTTTTTTTTTACAGTTTTAAATGCAAGCTACTGTGACACCAGATATTAGTAGTGGGCACAGTACATGCTGTGGGCCTGACACACACCCTGGCAGGCAACTGCAATTATATTACAGAGAAAAAATTGTTTTACTGTTTTAAATGCAAGCTACTGTGACACCAGATATGAGTGTTGGGCACTGGCAGTAGTGGGCACAGTATACGCTGTGGGCCTTACACACACGCTGGCAGGCAACTGCAATTATATTACAGTGAAATAAATTTTTTACTGTTTTAAATGCAAGCTACTGTGACACCAGATATGAGTGGTGGGCACAGTACACGCTGTGGGCCTGACACACACGCTTACAGGCAACTGCAATTATATTACAGTGAAAAAATTGTTTTACTGTTTTAAATGCAAGCTACTGTGACATTAGATATGAGTGGTGGACACTGGCAGTAGTGGGCACAGTACACGCTGTGGGCCTGACACACACGTTGGCAGGCAACTGCAATTATATTACAGTGAAAAAATTGTTTTACTGTTTTGAATGCAAGCTGCTGTGACACCAGATATGAGTGGTGGGCACTGGAAGTAATGGGCACAGTACATGCTGTGGGCCTCACACACGCTGGCAGGCAACTGCAATTATATTACAGATACATTTTTTTTACTGTTTTAAATGCAAGCTACTGTGACACCAGATATGAGTGGTGGGCACTGGCAGTAGTGGGCACAGTACATGCTGTGGGCCTGACACACACGCTGGCAGGCAACTGCAATTATATTACAGTGAAAAAATTGCTTTACTGTTTTAAATGCAAGCTACTGTGAAACCAGATATGAGTGGTGGGCACTGGCAGTAGTGGGCACAGTACACTCTGTGGGCCTGACACACACGCTGGCAGGCAACTGCAATTATATTACAGAGAAAAAATTGTTTTACTGTTTTAAATGCAAGCTACTGTGACATTAGATATGAGTGGTGGGCACTGGCAGTAGTGGGCACAGTACACACTGTGGGCCTGACACACACGCTGGCAGGCAACTGCAATTATATTACAGTGAAAAAATTGTTTTACTGTTTTAAATGCAAGCTAATGTGACACCAGATATGAGTGGTGGGCACTGGCAGTAGTGGGCACAGTACACGCTGTGGGCTTGACACATGCGCTGGCAGGCAACTGCAATTATATTACAGAGAAAAAAAAAGCAGACTGATGTACTAGCCCTAAAAAGGTTTTTTTGGGGTGCTCTCAGGACGCTATCCTTACAGCAGATCAGATGAGTCTTTGAGGACTGGAGTGGACACAGAACACTTGCCTAGCTAACGATTTCCCTATTAAATCAGCAGCTGCCCTCACTGTCCCTGCTCTCACTAACACTGCAGCTTCCGAATGAATCTAAGATAGATGCTGTCCTTGCTTTTTGATAGGAGGTGGGAGGGTCTGGGAGGGAGGGTATGCTGCTGATTGGCTGGAATGTGTCTGCTGACTGTGAGGTACAGGGTCAAAGTTTGCTCAATGATGACGTATAGGGGGCGGACCGAACATCGCATATGTTCGCCCGCCGCGGCGAACGAGAAACAGCGATGTTCGCCAGGAACTGTTTGCCGGCGAATAGTTCGGGACATCTCTAATAGTGCTTTAGTATTTTTTAAATCTTTACTTTAATTTAATTTTTTATAGAAATGTAGGAGGGCACTCGGCAATTAGAGTCACAAAGAATCATGAAAGTTGAAACAGTACAATTTATTTATCACCTCTATAGCAATAAAAGCATATAAAAAGCAACTATAATATATAAATACTCTACTACACACTATAAAAGGCAATGTTATACAATATAGTACATAAAATGGAGACTAAACTGTCAATAAAATATCCAATAAAATGTCCAATATCACAAAGGATTAAAATAATATAGATATTGTATATGCAATAATGGGTTTTTTTTTAATCAATTTTTCGGTTTAATAATCAACTTGCACTCTCTCGATTAAAACCAGTGGCGTCCCACGTTTTCGAATGACATCAATCGATAAGAGGAAAAAATATTCGATGAATAAATAATCACAAACTTTTACTTAACTTATTTGTAGCCAGCACTAGAGTGTATATGGAATTTTCCACTATGACGTATTGGATCTGAATTCAGCGTCACATGTGGTATGGCCTATTTGTGGCCTTCTGTTGATCGATAATGTAACATAAGTCGAATCTTTATAGAGTGTCGAACTTAAATTTTCGTACCACGTGTTCGTATTGTTCATACACAGATTACCACTGAGGAAGGAGTAAGGCAACACTCCGAAATGCGTTTGGTGCTCAATTTATGGACTTGCATAGTGGGATTATAATCATAATCTACATCTCTTGGAACAGGATCAAAAACCAACAGATTATAAAGACCTGAAAGACACAGCACCTGGAGAGGAACGCCCACAGGATCGAGGAACAGGCAAGCACTTAATCTTGCTGCAACCAAACAAGATCCATTGAATGTGAATGTGCGTGACTCAATAATTACAGTGCCTGGGTCAACTATTAAATCTGTGTATGAACAATACGAACACGTGGTACGAAAATTTAAGTTCGACACTCTATAAAGATTCGACTTATGTTACATTATCGATCAACAGAAGGCCGCAAATAGGCCATACCACATGGGACGCTGAATTCAGATCCAATACGTCATAGTGGAAAATTCCATATACACTCTAGTAAGTTAAGTAAAAGTTTGTGATTATTTATT
Organism: Bufo bufo; assembly: GCF_905171765.1. Taxonomy (NCBI): domain Eukaryota; kingdom Metazoa; phylum Chordata; class Amphibia; order Anura; family Bufonidae; genus Bufo; species Bufo bufo. Next base: position 40,100,454 of record NC_053389.1, read on the forward strand.
CATCGAATATTTTTTCCTCTTATCAATTGATGCCATTCGAAAACGTGGGACGCCACTGGTTTTAATCGAGAGAGTGCAAGTTGATTATTAAACCGAAAAATTGATTCAAAAAACCCCCATTATTGCATATACAATATCTATATTATTTTAATCCTTTGTGATATTGGACATTTTATTGGATATTTTATTGAAAGTTTAGTCTCCATTTTATGTACTATATTGTATAACATTGCCTTTTATAGTGTGTAGTAGAGTATTTATATATTATAGTTGCTTTTTATATGCTTTTATTGCTATAGAGGTGATAAATAAATTGTACTGTTTCAACTTTCATGATTCTTTGTGACTATAATTGCCGAGTGCCCTCCTACATTTCTATTACAAATTTCCTTCTTGATTTGGGTGCATCAATTGCAGTAGGTGCACCGTACCATTCCTAGAGCAGGGTGAGCCGCCCCATCCGGATTTTTTTATTTAATTTTTACCAATATTGGCTTTATTGCAATTACATAGTTTTTTATAATATTCGTCTGATTCTATATTGCAATATAGCGAATATTCGAAAATTACCAAATCCGTTCGCAAACATAGGAAAGTTGTATTGTATACACTTAACACTTTAGAGATTAGTGACATTTAGGAAATCGCAACACGCGAATAACAAATCACATATTAATCGTGTTAAATACGAATATTCAATTTCGGCGAATATAATACGAATACTCAATCGAATATTTGCGAAATATGCCGAAATCGAATATGGCACCTCACGCTCATCACTAATCATGAAGTTGTAGTCTTCTCGGGGTTGACGATGAAGCACCTCTCTTGGACCTCTGGGATTTTGGGGTGCGTAGGGTTTCCCAGGGATTGACTGTAGGCAGATCAGGGTGTTCGGCTAAGTCCTGGGCAACTTTCCATTTTTCAATTGGCAGTGGAGACAGCTTGAGGTGGTCACACACCTTGTCCAGGTCACTATATGATGAAATAGACATGCGGCTTCCTTGATAGAGGAATGATAATCCAAAAGGGAAGTTCCACCTATATAAGATCTTTTGAGAGCGAAGCCAGTCAGTGAGCGAGCGATTTTAATGCCCTGCGTTTTTTCAGAGTAAACAGTGCCAGGTCCTGATAGATAGTGATGGGGTGTTCTTCCACGACAATGATGGGGTATTTCTGGCACACGTGATAATTGCTTCTTTTAAAGGAAAGTGTAGAAACTTGAAAATTATATTCCGGCGGGTTCAGTAGGCTGCTTTTTTGGGCAAAGTGCCCTATGTGCCCTTTCAATGATGACCTCATGAGCAGAGTTTGGTCCCACCAAGGACAGGCAAATTTGGACTAGTGTTTCGGGTATGTCACTAGAGTTATTGCACCTTCCTCGATTTTCTTGGTCTTCAAGAGCAGTATACAAGGAGTTAAGGTGTACCTGGCACTTGCCTGGTAACCATTTTCTGCTGGAGGTAACCGGTTTCTGGTGCAGTATGGCTGTTGTCTGAACCTCCTCTAGAACCTCCACCCTTCTCCCAACATGGTGCAAGTCCAGTCTGAGGGGTCCCAGGCATCTGCCAAGGCCTCCTTTACAAAAGTTTGCGATATTGGTAAGCTATCTGGCCTGGGGGATTCCTCCCTTCCCCGCTCTGCACTGTCTGTCGCATGTTGTTTCTGACGTGAGGCACACGATGGATGTGGACGCCGCTTTTTTGATGAATCTCTCCATCTCTCTGACCTAGAGAGAAGAATTTGTGGGACCTGGAGGGTCAGCTGCTTTGGGGATTCCGATCTTTACCATGATGAGTCCAATAGGCTTTGTAAAACAGGCTGTTAGGGTAGATCAAGTAGCGGAGCAGCGCTCAACACTTCCATCTCATTCTAGTGCAGGCTACTCCCCCCCATAATCTACTGGTCTTGATGCTCCTACTCCTCCTCCTACTCCTCCTACTTGTTTCATCAGAAATCAATCGCCGAGGGGATTGCAAATAGACAACAGTATGCTTGTACTCATCCAATGGAACCAAAGCTGAATGTGCTCCTGGCCAAGTTGCTGGTACTACAGTTCCTACCATTCCATGTGGTGGACTCTGCACCTTTCAGAGAACTGATGGCTTGTGCCTAGGGATGAGCGAACCCGAACTGTATAGTTCGGGTTCGTACCGAATTTTGGGGTGTTCGTGACACGGACCCGAACCCGAACATTTACGTAAAAATTTGGGTTCGGGTTCGTTGTTCAGCGATTTCTATGGCGCATTTTGAAAGCCTGCAAAGCAGCCAATCAACAAGCGTCATACTACTTGCCCCAAGAGGCCATCACAGCCATGCCTCTATTTAAGCTGGAGTCACGTAGCGCCGCACGTCACTCTGCTCTGATCAGTGTAGGGAGAGGATGCATGAAATTAAATTGTTCCAGCTGTGGCAGGACAAGTTTTATAGTGTCCGTCAAAGCATAGCTTTTGTTCTGGGGTAAAATTAAATTGCCAAAATAGCAATACCCTAAATCAGTGGTTTCAGCTGTGGCTGGACAAGTTTCATAGTGTGCGTAAAAGCATAGCTTTTGTTCTGGGTTGAAATTCAATAGACAAAATAGCAATACCCTAAATCTGGTGTTCCAGCTGTGGCAGGACAAGTTTTATAGTGTCCGTCAAAGCATAGCTTTTTTTCTGGGGTGAAATTCAATTGCCAAAATAGCAATACCCTAAATCTGTGGTTTCTGCTGTTGCAGGCCAAGTGTAAATCTGTCCGTAAAAGGGTATTTTACACTCAGCGTGCATTTGCAAGTGTATTTCTTTCCGTAAAAAGGTATATTACACAAGGTGTTAAATTACAATTGCTGAAAGCATAATCCTTTAAATTTGCACGCAGTATTGTGCATCTCATAGTGTATTTCTGTCCGTAAAAAGGGTATATTACACTCAAGGTGTAAATACAAGTGCTGATAGGGTCATCCTCAATAACTTCACATGCTACCGTGCATCTCCAAGTGTATTTCTTTCCGTTAAAGGGTATATTACAATAAGTGTTTTAAAATACAAGTGCTCAAAGCATAATCCTATATATTTTTTCACACGCTATTGTGAATCTCCAAGTGTAATTCTGTCTGAAAAAGGATACCTTTCATCCAGGGCCTAAATACTAGGCCTACAATTGATATTCCCCTAAATCTGTGGTTACTGCTGTGCCTGTATTAGTGTAATAAGGTACATAAATAGATAGCCAGATAGTGTTAGGTGCCTGTAAAAAAAGGCCTGAATTTGAATTCAATACATTGGCCAAATAATTTTTTTCTTATTGTGGTGAACGGTAACAATGAGGAAAACATCTAGTAAGGGACGCGGAAGCGGACATGGTCGTGGTGGTGTTAGTGGACCCTCTGGTGCTGGGAGAGGACGTGGCCGTTCTGCCACAGCCACACGTCCTAGTGAACCAACTACCTCAGGTCCCAGTACCCGCCAGAATATACAGCGATATTTGGTGGGGCCTAATGCCGTTCTAAGGATGGTAAGGCCTGAGCAGGTACAGGCATTAGACAATTGGGTGGCCGACAGTGGATCCAGCACGTTCACATTATCTCCCACCCAGTCTTCTGCAGAAAGCGCACAGATGGCGCCTGCAAACCAAGCCCATCAGTCAGTCACATCACCCCCATGCATATCAGGGAAACTGTCTGAGCCTCAAGTTATGCAGCAGTCTCTTATGCTGTTTGAAGATTCTGCTGGCAGGGTTTCCCAAGGGCATCCACCTAGCCCTTCCCCAGCGGTGGAAAACATAGAATCCACTGACGCACAACCACTTATGTTTCCTGATGATGAGGACATGGGAATACCACCTCAGCATGTCTATGATGATGATGAAACACAGGTGCCAACTGCTGCATCTTTCTGCAGTGTGCAGACTGAACAGGAGATCAGCGAGGAAGACTGGGTGGAAGACGATGCAGGGGACGATAAGGTCCTAGACCCCACATGGAATGAAGGTCGTGCCGCTGACTTTCAGAGTTCAGAGGAAGAGGCAGTGGTGAGACCGAGCCAACAGTGTAGCAAAAGATTGAGCAGTGGGCAAAAGCAAAACACCCGCCGCCAAGAGAGTTCGCCTGCTACTGGCCACCGCCACCTGGGACCGAGCACCCCAAAGGCAGCTTCAAGGAGTTCCCTGGCGTGGCAGTTCTTCAAACAATGTGCTGATGACAAGCCCCGAGTGGTTTGCACGCTGTGCCATCAGAGCCTGAAGCGAGGCATTAACGTTCTGAACCTTAGCACAACCTGCACAAATTGCATTAGACTTGTCAGTAAAAGCAAAAAAAGGAAGAGACCACTGTGGTACTCAGCAGAAGTGGCCCAAATCATTAAAAATAAAAAGCTAGCATTTTGTAATTATAAAAAAAACCAAAGCAATGAAGATAAGGAAATCTACAAGATTAGGCAGAAAGAGGCCAAGCAAGTTATAAGAACTTCGAAAGCGCAGGCAGAAGAAAAACTAGCTCAGTCTATGAAAAAAGGGGATAAGACATTCTTCAGATATATAAATGAAAAAAGGAAATTAAAACAAGGAATAACTAAATTAAAAACAAAGGACAAAAGAAAAAGAAGGAGAAGGACCTCCACTAGAAAGGATGACTAATAAATCGTTTGATGCATGTGTCTTTACAGAGGAAGATGTTCTAAGTTTGCTGTCTAAAGTGAAGACAAATAAGTCACAGGGGCCTGATGAGATACACCCAAAATTATTAAAAGAGCTTAGTGGTGAGCTGGCAAAACCGTTAACAGATTTATTTAACCAATCATTAGTAACAGGAGTCGTCCCGGAAGATTGGAAATTGGCAAATGTCGTGCCCATTCACAAGAAAGGTAGTAGGGAGGAATCGAGCAACTATAGACCAGTGAGTCTGACATCAATAGCAGGCAAATTAATGGAAACCCTATTAAAGGATAGGATTGTGGAACATCTAAAATCCCATGGATTGCAAGATTAAAAACAACATGGGTTTACTTCAGGGAGATCATGTCAAACAAATCTTATAGATTTTTTTGACTGGGTGACTAAAATAATAGACGGTGGAGGTGCAGTAGACATCGCATATCTAGATTTTAGTAAGGCTTTTGACACTGTCCCACATAGAAGACTTATCAATAAACTGCAGTCATTGAGCATGGACTCCCATATTGTTGAGTGGATTAGGCAGTGGCTGAGTGACAGACAGCAGAGGGTTGTAGTCAATGGAGAACATTCAAAACAAGGTCATGTTACCAGTGGGGTTCCACAGGGATCTGTACTGGGACCAATTTTGTTTAATATCTTCATAAGTGATATTGCAAAAGGCCTCGATGGTAAGGTTTGTCTTTTTGCTGATGACACAAAGATATGTAACAGGGTTGATGTTCCTGGAGGGAAACGCCAAATGGAAAAGGATTTAGGAAAACTAGAAGAATGGTCAGAACTCTGGCAACTGAAATTTAATGTGGATAAGTGCAAGATAATGCACCTTGGGCGTAAAAACCCAAGGGCAGAATATAGAATATTTGACACAGTCCTGACCTCAGTATCTGAGGAAAGGGATTTAGGAGTAATTATTTCAGAAGACTTAAAGGTGGGAAGACAATGTAATAGGGCAGCACGAAATGCCAGCAGAATGCTTGGATGTATAGGGAGAGGTATAAGCAGTAGAAAGAGTGAAGTGCATATGCCGCTGTACAGAATACTGGTGAGACCTCACTTGGAGTATTGTGCGCAGTACTGGAGGCCATATCTCCAGAAGGATATAGATACTCTAGAGAGAGTTCAGAGAAGAGCTACTAAACTAGTACATGGATTGCAGGATAAAACTTACCAGGAAAGGTTAAAGGACCTTAATATGTATAGCTTGGAAGAAAGAAGAGACAGAGGGGATATGATAGAAACTTTTAAATACATAAAGGGAATCAACTCGGTAAAGGAGGAGAGCATATTTAACCACCTCCGGACCGCTGTACGCACAGACGCGTCCTGGAGGTGGTTGTTTCATTCCGAGTGGACGCGCCGGCGCGTCCTCTCGCGAGACGCGAGATTTCGGTCACAGCCGGCCCGCGCATGCGCATCGCGGGCCGGCAAAAGTTCGAGGAGAATTGCATCAGCAACCTGCCAGCCAATGATCGTCGCTGGCAGGTAGCTGATTTTTAAAAAATCGAATCACAAGCCAGATAACAGATCATATTAGTAAATATGATCTGTTATATGGCTTCTCTGCTCCTGTGCTGGTCCTTTTCGTCGGTTGGATCCAGCACAGGAGCAGACTGAACTGTGAGTACACCAAACACTACACCTTAGCCCCAGATCACCCCCCTGCACCCCAATTAACCCTTTGATCACCCCTTTGATCGCCCCTGTCAATCACTAGTGAAAGGAAAAAAAGTGATCAGTGTAAACTGTCACTTTTTTTTTTTCACTGGTATTGACTGATAGGTTTTAGGGATAGTTTAGGCCCCTTGGTCAGGTAGTTAGCGTCAGTTAGCGCCCACCCCACCGCACCGCAGTCACTTTTATTCGCTGAATAGCGTATCGCTAATCAGCATTTGTACTTTTATAGTATCTGTAAGTGATCAAAACTGATCACAGTCAGATCTATAATAGTATTAGTGTCACCTTAGCTCGCCCTCCACCCAAAACGCAGTGTTTGCCCGATCAGGCCTGATCGGTCGCCCACACGTGCGTTCACCCACACCCGCCCCACCGCAGTGACAAAAAATTATTATTTTTTGATCACTGCACATTCACTTTACACGCACTGCGGCGATAAAAAAAATCAGTTTTGATATTTTTTATCAACCGCAGCGGCCTCCGGTACTTCGCTAGCCTCCCCTTTGTAAGACAGGTTTGCTTTTTTTCTTGGGTAGTCTCAGGGAATACCCCTAAATTTAGTAGTCCAAAATGTCAAACAGGGGGTATTCTTCTGAAGAGGCCTACAGGATTCTGACCCAGTCGGATGAGGAGTGGGAACCCTCATCTGACGAATCTAGCGGGTCAGAACATGAACCTGTGGAAAGCAGTGGCTCTCTGACCCAAAGTTCGGACGAGGAGGTGGAGGTCCCTGGCAGCACCAGGCGTACCCGGCCCCGTGTCGCTAGACCACAGGTTACGCAGGATCCGCTTCAAGAGCAGCAGAGTGGGGCTGTCGCTGCCGGATCACGTGGTGAGGCATACACCAGCAGCGCAGCCCTTCCTGGACCTAGTACCAGCACTGCCGTACAACATGGTGAAGTAGCGAGCACCAGAAGGGCAGTTGAAGCTGGTACGGTGGCACGTGCAGTAGTTACCCCGTCGCAGCCACCGCGCAGACAAGCCCGTAGACCCCCTAGAGTCCCTGAGGTGCTGGCAAACCCTGATTGGCAGTCACCAACTTCAGCCGCACCAGTAGTTCCCCCTTTCACCGCCCAGTCTGGAGTTCGGGTTGAGACGGCTCAAATCGGTTCGGCCCTGGGATTTTTTGAGCTGTTCTTGACTGCGGAGCTCTTGGACTTAGTCGTGGCAGAGACCAACCAGTATGCCACACAATTTATAACCGCAAACCCGGAAAGCTATTATGCCCAGCCTTTCCGGTGGAAACCAGTCCAAGTTTCCGAACTTAACATTTTTCTGGGCCTTCTCCTCAACATGGGCCTGACAAAAAAACATGAATTGCGGTCATATTGGTCCACGAACCCAATTCATCACATGCCCATGTTCTCTGCTGCTATGTCCAGGACACGATTTGAGACCATCCTGCGTTTTCTGCATTTTAGCGACAACACCACCTCCCGTCCCAGAGGCCACCCAGCTTTTGACCGGCTCCACAAAATTCGGCCCCTCATAGACCATTTCAACCAGAAATTTGCAGATTTGTATACCCCTGAGCAAAACATCTGCGTAGACGAGTCCCTAATACATTTTACCGGGCGCCTTGGCTTCAAACAATACATCCCAAGCAAGCGTGCCCGGTATGGGGTCAAATTGTATAAGCTCTGTGAAAGGGCCACAGGCTATACCCACAAATTTCGGATCTATGAGGGAAAAGATCAGACCCTGGAGCCGGTCGGTTGCCCTGACTACCTGGGGAGCAGTGGGAAGACAGTCTGGGACTTGGTGTCACCCTTATTCGGCAAGGGGTACCATCTTTATGTGGACAATTTTTACACAAGTGTGGCCCTCTTTAGGCATTTGTTTCTAGAACGGATTTGCGCCTGTGGCACCGCGCGAACTAGTCGCGTGGGCTTCCCCCAACGGCTTGTAACCACCCGTCTTGCAAGGGGGGAGAGGGCTGCCTTGTGTAACGAAGAACTGCTCGCGGTGAAATGGAGAGACAAGCGTGACGTTTACATGCTCTCCTCCATTCACGCAGACACGACAATCCAAATTGAAAGGGCAACCCGTGTCATTGAAAAGCCCCTCTCAGTCCACGACTATAATGCGCTCATGGGAGGGGTGGACTTCAATGACCAGATGTTGGCTCCCTATTTAGTTTCCCGCAGAACCAGACGCTGGTATAAGAAGGTGTCTGTATATTTAATTCAATTGGCGCTGTACAATAGTTTTGTTCTCTACAGTAAGGCTGGGAGAACAGGATCCTTCCTCAAATTCCAGGAAGAGATCATCGCGAACCTCCTTTACCCAGGAGGTTCCGTGGCCCCATCCACCAGTGTAGTTAGCCGTCTACACGAGCGACATTTCCCCAGTGTCGTTGCTGGTACCTCAACCCAACCGCCACCCCGAAAAAAATGTTGTGTCTGTAGCAGGAGTGGAATAAGGCGTGACACCCGCTATTTCTGTCCTGACTGCCCTGACCACCCTGCCCTATGCTTAGGTGAGTGTTTCCGGAAGTACCACACACAGGTACACCTAGCATAGGGATTGCATCTCACAGGACAGGCACACAGGGCTATTAGGGCCCTTTTACTCACAGCTGCTGCAAACCTCTCCTTTCACCTGGGATAAAGTGCATAACGTACTTCGCCACATCTTTGGGCGATTTGCGCTTTGCACATTGTCCCATGGGGAAGGAGAGGTTTGTTCTATAAAGGTAAAAAAAACTAAACAAAAAAAAAATTACCGGTAAGTAAAAAAGTTTAAAAAGTTTAAAAAAAGTTAATATGTTCTGTTCTAAAGTTAATAAAGTTATTGCTTTGCGGCCTGGTTTTTTCTTTTTTGTTTTGTTTTTTTTACCTTCCAGGTGGACCAACCGATCGACTAGCTGCAGCACTGATGTGCATTCGGACAGAAGCATTGCGCTGCTGTCAGATTACACGCAAGTCGGTGTATGCGGCGCTGCAAGACGAGATTTCTCCTCTTCAGTAAAAGATATGTTTGCCGAGGCATATGAGCTGAGGAGGTGGCGGTGTTCATATACTTTGGCAAACACTTTGTATATATAAAAAAAAAAATCCCGGCAATGATTTATTCATCCACATCGATTGATGTGAATGGAGAAATCGGGTTTGCCAGGGCATACGAGCTGAAGTGGGTATGGATGTTGGGCGGAGCTCCTATGTCCTGGCAGACGCCTTTCCCCTCCTTTTTCTTTTTTTGGCAGAGATTTTTTCATCCACATTGATCGATGCGAATGAAGAAATCTGTGCCGTTCATTTTTTTCTTTCAGCCCAGAGGCTAAACGGAAAAAAAAAATCTCATTACCTGTATGCTCAAAATAAGGAGAATAGCAGAAACTCCTAATGCTGGGCATACATGTAATGATTGCGGAGACCCTCAAATGCCAGGGCAGTACAAACACCCCACAAATGACCCCATTTTTGAAAGAAGACACCCCAAGGTATTCGCTGAGGGGCATATTGAGTCCATGAAAGATTGAAATTTTTGTCCCAAGTTAGCGGAAAGGGAGACTTTGTGAGAACAAAATCAAAAAAATCAATTTCCGCTAACTTGTGCCAAATTTTTTTTTTCTATGAACTCGCCATGCCCCTCATTGAATACCTTGGGGTGTCTTCTTTCCAAAATGGGGTCACATGTGGGGTATTTATACTGCCCTGGCATTTTAGGGGCCCCAAAGTGTGAGAAGAAGTCTGGTATCCAAATGTCTAAAAATGCCCTCCTAAAAGGAATTTGGGCACCTTTGCCCACCTAGGCTGCAAAAAAGTGTCACACATCTGGTATCTCTGTATTCAGGAGAAGTTGAGGAATGTGTTTTGGGGTGTCTTTTTACATATACCCATGCTGGGTGAGATAAATATCTTGGTCAAATGCCAACTTTGTATAAAAAAATGGGAAAAGTTGTCTTTTGCCAAGATATTTCTCTCACCCAGCATGGGAATATGTAAAATGACACCACAAATCACATTCCCAACCTTCTCCTGAGTACGGAGATACCAGATGTGTGACACTTTTTTGCAGACTAGGTGGGCAAAGGGGCCCACATTCCAAAGAGCACCTTTCGGATTTCACAGGTCATTTACCTACTTACCACACATTAGGGCCCCTGGAAAATGCCAGGGCAGTATAACTACCCCACAAGTGACCCCATTTTGGAAAGAAGACACCCCAAGGTATTCCGTGAGGGGCATGGCAAGTTCCTAGAATTTTTTATTTTTTGTCACAAGTTAGTGGAAAATGATGATTTTTTTTTTTTTTTCATACAAAGTCTCATATTCCACTAACTTGTGACAAAAAATAAAAACTTCCATGAACTCACTATGCCCATCAGCGAATACCTTGGGGTCTCTTCTTTCCAAAATGGGGTCACTTGTGGGGTAGTTATACTGCCCTGGCATTCTAGGGGCCCAAATGTGTGGTAAGGAGTTTGAAATCAAATTCTGTAAAAAATGACCTGTGAAATCCGAAAGGTGCTCTTTGGAATATGGGCCCCTTTGCCCACCTAGGCTGCAAAAAAGTGTCACACATCTGGTATCTCCGTACTCAGGAGAAGGTGGGGAATGTGTTTTGGGGTGTCATTTTACATATACCCATGCTGGGTGAGAGAAATATCTTGGCAAAAGACAATTTTTCCCATTTTTTTATACAAAGTTGGCATTTGACCAAGATATTTATCTCACCCAGCATGGGTATATGTAAAAAGACACCCCAGAACACATTCCTCAACTTCTCCTGAATACAGAGATACCAGATGTGTGACACTTTTTTGCAGCCTAGATGGGCAAAGGGGCCCATATTCCAAAGAGCACCTTTCGGATTTCACAGGTCATTTTTTCCAGAATTTGATTTCAAACTCCTTACCACACATTTGGGCCCCTAGAATGCCAGGGCAGTATAACTACCCCACAAGTGACCCCATTTTGGAAAGAAGACATCCCAAGGTATTCGCTGATGGGCATAGTGAGTTCATGGAAGTTTTTATTTTTTGTCACAAGTTAGTGGAATATGAGACTTTGTATGAAAAAAAAAAAAAAAAATCATCATTTTCCACTAACTTGTGACAAAAAATAAAAAATTCTAGGAACTCGCCATGCCCCTCACGGAATACCTTGGGGTGTCTTCTTTCCAAAATGGGGTCACTTGTGGGGTAGTTATACTGCCCTGGCATTCTAGGGGCCCAAATGTGTGGTAAGGAGTTTGAAATCAAATTCTGTAAAAAATGACCTGTGAAATCGGAAAGGTGCTCTTTGGAATATGGGCCCCTTTGCCCACCTAGGCTGCAAAAAAGTGTCACACATCTGGTATCTCCGTACTCAGGAGAAGGTGGGGAATGTGTTTTGGGGTTTCATTTTACATATACCCATGCTGGGTGAGAGAAATATCTTGGCAAAAGACAACTTTTCCCATTTTTTTATACAAAGTTGGCATTTGACCAAGATATTTATCTCACCCAGCATGGGTATATGTAAAAAGACACCCCAAAACACATTCCTCAACTTCTCCTGAATACAGAGATACCAGATGTGTGACACTTTTTTGCAGCCTAGGTGGGCAAAGGGGCCCATATTCCAAAGAGCACCTTTCGGATTTCACAGGTCATTTTTTACTGAATTTGATTTCAAACTCCTTACCACACATTTGGGCCCCTAGAATGCCAGGGCAGTATAACTATCCCACAAGTGACCCCATTTTGGAAAGAAGACACCCCAAGGTATTCCGTGAGGGGCATGGCGAGTTCCTAGAATTTTTTATTTTTTGTCACAAGTTAGTGGAAAATGATGATTTTTTTTTTTTTTTAAACAAAGTCTCATATTCCACTAACTTGTGACAAAAAATAAAAACTTCCATGAACTCAATGTGCCCATCAGCGAATACCTTGGGGTCTCTTCTTTCCAAAATGGGGTCACTTGTGGGGTAGTTATACTGCCCTGGCATTCTAGGGGCCCAAATGTGTGGTAAGGAGTTTGAAATCAAATTCAGTAAAAAATGACCTGTGAAATCCGAAAGGTGCTCTTTGGAATATGGGCCCCTTTGCCCACCTAGGCTGCAAAAAAGTGTCACACATCTGGTATCTCTGTATTCAGGAGAAGTTGAGGAATGTGTTTTGGGGTGTCTTTTTACATATACCCATGCTGGGTGAGATAAATATCTTGGTCAAATGCCAACTTTGTATAAAAAAATGGGAAAAGTTGTCTTTTGCCAAGATATTTCTCTCACCCAGCATGGGTATATGTAAAATGACACCCCAAAACACATTCCCCACCTTTTCCTGAGTACGGATATACCAGATGTGTGACACTTTTTTGCAGCCTAGGTGGGCAAAGGGGCCCATATTCCAAAGAGCACCTTTCGGATTTCACAGGTCATTTTTTACAGAATTTGATTTCAAACTCCTTACCACACATTTGGGCCCCTAGAATGCCAGGGCAGTATAACTACCCCACAAGTGACCCCATTTTGGAAAGAAGAGACCCCAAGGTATTTGGTGATGGGCATAGTGAGTTCATAGAACTTTTTATTTTTTGTCACAAGTTAGTGGAATATGAGACTTTGTAAGAAAAAAAAAAAAATCATCATTTTCCACTAACTTGTGACAAAAAATAAAAAGTTCTATGAACTCACTATGCCCATCAGCGAATACCTTAGGGTGTGTACTTTTCGAAATGGGGTCATTTGTGGGGTGTTTGTACTGTCTGGCCATTGTAGAACCTCAGGAAACATGACAGGTGCTCAGAAAGTCAGAGCTGCTTCAAAAAGCGGAAATTCACATTTTTGTACCATAGTTTGTAAACGCTATAACTTTTACCCAAACCATTTTTTTTTTACCCAAACATTTTTTTTTATCAAAGACATGTAGAACAATAAATTTAGAGCAAAATTTATATATGGATCTCGTTTTTTTTGCAAAATTTTACAACTGAAAGTGAAAAATGTCATTTTTTTGCAAAAAAATCGTTAAATTTCGATTAATAACAAAAAAAGTAAAAATGTCAGCAGCAATGAAATACCACCAAATGAAAGCTCTATTAGTGAGAAGAAAAGGAGGTAAAATTTATTTGGGTGGTAAGTTGCATGACCGAGCAATAAACGATGAAAGTAGTGTAGGTCAGAAGTGTAAAAAGTGGCCTGGTCTTTCAGGGTGTTTAAGCACTGGGTGCTGAGGTGGTTAAAAGAAGAAAAACTACCACAAGAGGACACAGTTTTAAATTAGAGGGGCATAGGTTTAAAAGTAATATAAGGAAGTATTACTTTACTGAGAGAGTAGTGGATGCATGGAATAGCCTTCCTGCAGAAGTGGTAGCTGCAAATACAGTGAAGGAGTTTAAGCATGCATGGGATAGGCATAAGGCTATCCTTCATATAAGATAGGGCCAGGGACTATTAATAGGATTCAGATATATTGGGCAGACTAGATGGGCCAAATGGTTCTTATCTGCCGACACATTCTATGTTTCTATGTTTCTATGCATGACCAGGCATATGCATGCAAAGCATAAACTGCAGTGGAGTAAACACCTTAAAAACAAGGAACTCACTCAGGCTCCCCCTGCTACCTCTTCTGCTGCTGCCTCTGACTCTTCCTCCGCCTCGGGATTAACGTTGGCACATGCCGCCCAGCAAACAGAGGATGTACCACCACCACCTCCGTCACCAAACATCTCCACCATGTCACACGGCAGCGTTCAGCTCTCCATCTCACAAACATTTGAGAGAAAGCGTAAATTCCCACCTAGCCACCCTCGATCCCTGGCCCTGAATGCCAGCATTTCTAAACTATTGGCCTATGAAATGCTGTCATTCAGGCTGGTGGACACAGACAGCTTCAAACAGCTCATGTCGCTTGCTGTCCCACAGTATGTTGTTCCGAGCCGCCACTTCTTCTCCAAGAGAGCCGTGCCTTCCCTGCACAACCAAGTATCCGATAAAATCAAGTGTGCACTGCGCAACGCCATCTGTGGCAAGGTCCACCTAACCACATATACGTGAACCAGTAAGCACGGCCAGGGACTCTATATCTCCCTAACTGCACACTGGGTAAATGTAGTGGCGGCTGGGCCCCAGGCGGAGAGTTCTTTGGCGCACGTCCTTCCGCCACCAAGGATCGCAGGGCAACATTCTTTGCGTCCTGTAGCCTCCTCCTCCCACTCGGCTTCCTCCTCCTCTTCTTCCACCTGCTCATCCAGTCAGCCACACACCTTCACCACCAACTTAAGCACAGCCTGGGGTAAACATCAGCAGGCCATTCTGAAACTCATATGTTTAGGGGACAGGCCCCACACCGCGCAGGAGTTGTGGTGGGGTATTGAACAACAGACAGACGAGTGGTTGCTGCCGGTGAGCCTCAAGCCCGGCCTGGTGGTGTGCGATAATGGGCAAAATCTCGTCGCAGCTCTGGGACTAGCCGGTTTGACGCACATCCCTTGCCTGGAGCTGTCACCGCCAGACATCTGTGAAGCTCTGACAGACGTTCTTTAGAACCTCCTGCTTGAGGTTCTTTTGTTTTGCTTTTGTTTTGTCATCTCGTTTCCCTCTCTCAGCTGTTATCTAGTTGCACTGATTGCATCCCTTTAAATCCCCTCCCATACTGCATCACTTTGCGGTTTATACAACTTCCTGGAGGGTGTGCATGCTGGATGCTACAACTGATGCTTCTACAGATAAGTCTGTTCATTTATCTTTGTTTTCCTGTTTGATTGATCCGAGGTGACCCTGACTCCCTCCGTATTAAGTGTAGGGAGCCGGTGGTCGTGTCCCCTCATTATTATAGCGTGTTCAGGTGTCACACAGTCAAGGAACGAGGGTATGCAAATTTCTACCATTGAGATTTTTGCATAGGCTGAGCAGTTAGGGAGAGAGCTAGCGTTGTTACAGGGTTTACCCGTTGGTTCCTTAGTTTTGGATCAAGTCAGTCAGATCTTCATTTGTGTCTTCTAGTTTTCTGTTACACAATCCGTGACATTATAAACCGCCAAAACCGTCTCAAGCATGGATCCGGTTTCACTTTTGACTGAACACATGCAGGGTCTTTCATTGGAGGTAGCAGATCTCCGTAAAACTGTATCTCAGTTTCAGGTGACCGGTTCAGCTTGCGTTTATGGAGTTTGTTCTGAGCCTAAGATCTCGCTCCCGGATACGTTTTCCGGGGGTAGTGAGAATTTTGTTCGTTTTAGAGAGGCTTGCAAACTCCATTTTCGCCTACTTCCCCATTCCTCTGGTGATGAGGAGCAGAGGGTGGGGATCATCATCTCGCTGCTCAGGGATAACGCTCAGTCCTGGGCCTTTTCGCTGACGGTGGGGGCACGGCCCCTCTGTTCAGTGGATGAATTTTTTGTAGCCCTGGGTCAGATATATGATGATCCGGATCGTATTGCTCTGGCTGAGTCTAGACTACGTCTTTTATGCCAGGGTAAACAGTCCGCAGAGATATACTGTTCAGAATTTCAGAGATGGGCAGCTGATACTGGTTGGAATGATGCTGCACTCCGAAGTCAATTTTGCCATGGTCTTTCAGAGGGATTGAAAGATGCATTTTCCTTTCATGAGAGACCTACCTCCTTGGACTCTGCCATGTCTCGGGCCATTCGTATTGACAGGCGTCTTAGAGAGAGGGGAGAGATCACTCCTTCCTGTCATACTCACTCCAAGGACAGTGGGGCGGTCTCTTTCAGTGCGCAGGTGTCTCAGTCTCTCTCAATCCTCTCTGAGCAGGAGCCCATGCAGCTGGGTTTGCTTGCCTCTGAAAATAGAAGATTCAGCTCTCAGAGGAGGGTTTGTTTCTGTTGTGGAGGTATAAATCATTTGGCAAATGTTTGTCCCTCTAGGAGATTCAGGCAGTTTTTTGAGAGTAATAAAGAAACAAAAAGAAAAAAATCCTCTAAAGACGTTCCATCTGTTACTATTGGCAAGGTTGATGCGGAAATTGAAGGTTTTCTGTTTGCTTGTAGTTCCCGTTTTGTCCTACCTGCCAGGGTGGCGCTAGAGAGCAAGAACATTTTTTGTGAGATTTTTGTAGATAGTGGAGCAGCTGTCAATCTCATTGATAATCAATTTGCTATAACACATGGTTTCCAGGTATGCACTTTGGAAAAGGATATACCTGTTTTTTCTATTGATTCCACTCCACTTTCTCAGAAATCGTTAAAGGGCATAGTTCACAATATCCGTTTGATTGTGAGTGATACTCATGTTGAGGATGTGTCATGTTTCGTCCTAAGCCGGTTGCCAACTCCTCTAGTGTTGGGGCTACCCTGGCTCACTAAACATAACCCCACCATTGATTGGCAAGCGAGGCAAATAAATGGCTGGAGTGACTTTTGCAGAGAGAATTGCCTCACGACATCTGTTTCAGAGGTTTCTACTAAGACTGTACCATCTTTTCTCTCTAAATTTTCGGATGTGTTTTCTGAGAGTGGTGTTCAGGAGCTGCCCCCTCACAGGGAGTACGATTGCCCTATTAATCTCATCCCAGGCGCCAAGCTGCCTAAATCTCGTTTATACAATCTCTCCCAACCTGAAAGGGTCGCTATGCGTACTTATAACTTTGAGAGCCTGAGAAAGGGACACATCCGACCCTCGAAGTCACCTGTTGCAGCTGTTTTATTCTTTGTTAAGAAAAAAGATGGTACTTTAGGACCATGTCTGGATTTCAGGGAGCTGAACAGTATCACAATTCGTGACCCTTATCCGCTTCCTCTGATCCCGGACCTGTTTAACCAGATTGATGGGGCTAAAGTTTTTTCCAAGTTGGATCTAAGAGGGGCATACAACCTGGTCAGGGTCAGAGAAGGAGACGAATGGAAGACGGCCTTCAATACCCCTGAGGGCCATTTTGAGAATTTGGTTATGCCTTTTGGTTTGATGAATGCTCCAGCCGTCTTCCAACATTTTGTGAACAGCATTTTATATCATTTAATGGGGAAATTTGTACTAGTGTATCTAGATGACATTTTGATTTTTTCTCCTGATTTCAAAACTCATAAGGACCACCTTACGTCAGGTCTTGCTCATCCTGCGGGAGAATAAATTGTATGCTAAACTGGAAAAATGTGTGTTTGCGGTTCCAGAAATTCAATTTCTGGGGTTTCTTCTCTTCGCTTCTGGTTTTCGCATGGACCCCGAGAAAGTCTGCGCTGTGCTTGAGTGGGAGCTTCCTGAGAATCAGAAGGCGCTGATGCGTTTTTGGGGTTTTGCCAATTATTACAGGAAGTTTATTTTGAATTATTCCTCTGTTGTTAAACCACTCACTGATATGACTAGAAAGGGGGTAGATTTTTCCTCCTGGTCGGTAGAGGCGCGTAAGGACTTTTCTAGTATCAAGGAGAGTTTTGCTTCCGCTCCCATCTTGGTACAACCTGATATCTCTCTGCCCTTCATTGTTGAGGTGGACGCTTCTGAGGTGGGTGTGGGTGCATTCTTGTCTCAGGGTCACTCTCCTGCCAAATGGCGACCCTGTGCCTTTTTCTCGAAGAAACTCTCCTCCGCAGAGAGAAATTACGATGTGGGAGATAGGGAGTTGTTGGCCATCAAGTTAGCTTTTGAGGAATGGCGCCATTGGCTAGAGGGAGCCAGACACCCTATTACTGTGTTTACCGACCATAAGAATCTGGCCTACTTGGAGTCAGCCAAGCGTCTGAACCCGAGACAGGCCAGATGGTCTTTGTTCTTTTCAAGGTTTAATTTTGTTGTCACCTTCCGCCCTGGGGTTAAGAATGTGAAGGCGCATGCCCTGTCACATTGTTTTCCGGGAGGTGGGAATTTTGAAGACCCGGGTCCCATTTTGGCTGAAGGTGTGGTGGTCTCTGCTCTTTATCCTGAATTGGAGGCAGAGGTTCAGGCAGCCCAGGCAGAGGCTCCTGATCTTTGTCCTCCTGGGAGGTTGTTTGTGCCTCTCGCTTTAAGACACAAGGTTTTTAAGGAGCACCACGATACTGTCCTTGCTGGGCACCCGGGGGGTAGAGCCACAGTGGATCTCATCGCTCGGAGATTCTGGTGGCCGGCGCTTCGTAAGTCGGTTGAGGGTTTTGTGGCAGCTTGCGAGACCTGTGCTCATGCCAAAGTCCCTCATTCACGGCCATCAGGTCCTCTCCTCCCGTTACCCATTCCTTCCCGTCCTTGGACACATCTGTCCATGGACTTCATTACGGACCTGCCTCGTTCCTCGGGGAAGACTGTGATTCTGGTGGTGGTGGACCGTTTTAGCAAAATGGCGCATTTCATTCCTTTTCCTGGGTTGCCCAATGCTAAGACGCTGGAGCAGGCATTTATTGATCACATTGTCAAATTGCATGGTATTCCTTCAGACATAGTCTCTGATAGGGGCACGCAGTTTGTTTCCAGATTCTGGAAGGCCTTCTGTTCTCGCTTGGGGGTTCGGTTGTCATTCTCTTCTGCTTTTCACCCACAGTCGAATGGCCAGACGGAGCGCGTCAATCAGAATCTGAAGACATATCTGCGCTGTTTTGTGGCGGAGAATCAGGAGGATTGGTGTTCTTTTCTCTCCCTTGCTGAGTTTGCTTTAAATAACCGTCGTCAGGAGTCCTCTGATAAGTCACCATTTTTTGGTGCATATGGGTTTCATCCGCAGTTTGGGACATTCTCTGGAGAGGGGTCTTCTGGTTTATCTGATGAGGAGAGATTCTCCTCGTCTTTGTCATCTATTTGGCAAAAGATTCAGGATAATCTAAAGAGCATGAGTGAGAGATATAAGCGTGTGGCGGATAAGAGACGTGTGCCTGGTCCGGACCTGAATGTTGGTGATCTGGTGTGGTTGTCTACTAAGAATATCAAATTGAAGGTTCCCTCCTGGAAGTTGTGTCCTAAGTTTATTGGGCCTTACAAAACCTTGTCCGTCATCAATCCTGTTGCCTACCGTCTTGATCTTCCTCATACTTGGAAGATCCATAATTTTTTTCATAAGTCCCTATTAAAACCTTATGTCCAACCCATTGCACCCTCCTCTTTGCCTCCTCCTTCGATTGTGGTTGATGGTAACCTTGAATTTCAGGTCTCTAGGATTGTGGATTCTCGTGTTGTCCGCGGTTCTCTCCAGTACCTCGTTCATTGGGAGGGTTATGGTCCTGAGGAGAGGATGTGGGTCCCAGTGACGGACATTAAGGCCACTCGTCTCATCAGGGCTTTCCATAGGTCCCATCCTGAGAAGGTGGGCTCTGAGGGTCCGGAGTCCACTCGTAGATGGAGGGGTACTGTCACCGCCAGACATCTGTGAAGCTCTGACAGACGTTCTTTAGAACCTCCTGCTTGAGGTTCTTTTGTTTTGTTTTCGTTTTGTCATCTCGTTTCCCTCTCTCAGCTGTTATCTAGTTGCACTGATTGCATCCCTTTAAATCCCCTCCCATACTGCATCACTTTGCGGTTTATACAACTTCCTGGAGGGTGTGCATGCTGGATGCTACAACTGATGCTTCTACAGATAAGTCTGTTCATTTATCTTTGTTTTCCTGTTTGATTGATCCGAGGTGACCCTGACTCCCTCCGTATTAAGTGTAGGGAGCCGGTGGTCGTGTCCCCTCATTATTATAGGGTGTTCAGGTGTCATACAGTCGAGGAACGAGGGTATGCAAATTTCTACCATTGAGATTTTTGCATAGGCTGAGCAGTTAGGGAGAGAGCTAGCGTTGTTACAGGGTTTACCCGTTGGTTCCTTAGTTTTGGATCAAGTCAGTCAGATCTTCATTTGTGTCTTCTAGTTTTCTGTTACACCATCTGTGACAGGCGCATGTGCTAAATTTGGTGGTGCAGAAGTTCATTCACAACTACCCCGACATGTTAGAGCTGCGGCATAAAGTGCGGGCCGTCTGTGCGCGCTTCCGGCGTTCACATCCTGCCGCTGCTCGCCTGTCTGCGCTACAGCGTAACTTCGGCCTTCCCGCTCACGGCTTCATATGCGACGTGCCCACCAGGTGGAACTCCACCTTGCACATGCTGGACAGACTGTGCGAGCAGCAGCAGGCCATAGTGGAGTTTCAGCTGCAGCACGCACGGATCAGTCGCACTGCGGAACAGCACCACTTCACCACCAATGACTGGGCCTCCATGCGAGACCTGTGTGCCCTCTTGCGCTGTTTCGAGTACTCCACCAACATGGCTAGTGGCGATGACGCCGTTATCAGCGTTACAATACCACTTCTATGTCTCCTTGAGAAAACACTTAGGGCGATGATGGAAGAGGAGGTGGCCCAGGAGGAGGAGGAGGAGGAAGAGGGGTCATTTTTAGCACTTTCAGGCCAGATTCTTAGAAGTGAGGCAGAGGCCAGGTACAAATGTGGCCAGGTACAAATGTGGCCAGCCAGGGCCCACTACTGGAGGACAAGGAGGACGAGGATGAGGAGAAGGTGGAGGAGGATGAGGATGAAGCATGTTCACAGCGGGGTGGCATCCAACGCAGCTCGGGCCCATCACTGGTGCGTGGCTGGGGGGAAACACAGGACGATGACGATACGCCTCCCACAGAGGACAGCTTGTCCTTACCTCTGGGCAGCCTGGCACACATGAGTGACTACATGCTGCAGTGCCTGCGCAACAACAGCAGAGTTGCCCACATTCTAACATGTGCGGACTACTGGGTTTCCACCCTGCTGGATACCCGGTACAAAGACAATGTGCCCACCTTACTTCCTGCACTGGAGCGTGATAGGAAGATGCGTGAGTACAAGCAAACGTTGGTAGACGCTCTACTGAGAGCATTCCCAAAATGTCACAGTGGAACAAGTGTAAGCACAAGGCGAAGGCAGAGGAGGAGCAAGAGGTCGCCAACGCAGCTGTGTCATGGCCAGCTCCTCTGAGGGCAGGGTTAGCTTGGCAGAGATGTGGAAAAGTTTTTTCACCACGCCACAGCTAACTGCACCAACACCTGATACAGAACGTGTTAGCAGAAGGCAACATTTCACTAACATGGTGGAACAGTACGTGTGCACACCAATCCACGTACTGACTGATGGTTCGGCCCCATTCAACTTCTGGGTCTCCAAATTGTCCACGTGGCCAGGGCTAGCCTTTTATGCCTTGGAGGTGCTGGCCTGACGGCAGCCAGCGTTTTGTCTGAACGTGTATTCAGCACGGCAGGGGGCGTCAATACAGACAAAGGCAGCCGCCTGTTCACAGCCAATGTGGACAAGCTGACGTTCATAAAAATGAACCAGGCATGGATCCCACAGGACCTGTCCATCCCTTGTGCAGATTAGACATTTATAACTACCTCCCCTTAACCATATATTCTTGTACTTCAGGGCACTTCTTCATTCAATCCTCTTTTTTTAATTTTACCATTATATTGCGGGGCAACCCAAAGATGAATGAACCTCTCCTCCGTCTGGGTGCCAGGGGCCTAAATATCTGACAGTGGCCTGTTCCAGTGGTGGGTGACCTGAAGCCTGATTCTCTGCTATGGAACCTCTCTCCTCTTTATGGGTGCCGGGGCCTAAATATCTGACAGTGGCCTGTGCCAGTGGTGGGTGACATGAAGCCTGATTCTCTGCTATGGGACCTATCTCCTCTGTCTGGGTGTCAGGGGCCTAAATAAGTAAAAGTGGCCTTCTCCATCGGTGTGTGTGAAAGGAAGCCTGATTCTCTGCTATGGGACCTCTCTCCTCTGTCTGGGTGCCAGGGCCTAAATATCTGACAGTGGCCTGTTCCAGTGGTGAGTGACATGAAGCCTGATTCTCTGCTATGGGACCTATCTCCTCTGTCTGGGTGTCAGGGGCCAAAATAAGTTAATGTGGCCTTCTCCATCGGTGTGTGACATGAAGCCTGATTCTCTGCTATGGGACCTCTCTCCTCTGTCTGGATGCCGGGGCCTAAATATCTGACAGTGGCCTGTTCCAGTGGTGGGTGACATGAAGCCTGATTCTCTGCTATGGGACCTCTCTCCTCTGTCTGGGTGTTGGGGCATAAATATCTGACAGTGGCCTGTTCCAGTGGTAGGTGACATGAAGCCTGATTCTCTGCTATGGGACCTCTCTCCTCTGTCTGGATGCCGGGGCCTAAATATCTGACAGTGGCCTGTTCCAGTGGTGGGTGACATGAAGCCTGATTCTCTGCTATGGGACCTCTCTCCTCTGTCTGGGTGTTGGGGCATAAATATCTGACAGTGGCCTGTTCCAGAGGTAGGTGACATGAAGCCTGATTCTCTGCTATGGGACCTCTCTCCTCTGTCTGGATGCCGGGACCTAAATATCTGACAGTGGCCTGTTCCAGTGGTGGGTGACATGAAGCCTGATTCTCTGCTATGGGACCTCTCTCCTCTGTCTGGGTGTTGGGGCATAAATATCTGACAGTGGCCTGTTCCAGTGGTGGGTGACATGAAGCCTGATTCTCTGCTATTGGACCTCTCTCCTCTGTCTGGATGCCGGGGCCTAAATATCTGACAGTGGCCTGTTCCAGTGGTGGGTGACATGAAGCCTGATTCTCTGCTATGGAACCTCTCTCCTCTGTCTGGGTGTTGGGGCATAAATATCTGACAGTGGCCTGTTCCAGTGGTGGGTGACATGAAGCCTGATTCTCTGCTATGGGACCTATCTCCTCTGTCTGGGTGTCAGGGGCCTAAATAAGTAAAAGTGGCCTTCTCCATAGGTGTGTGACATGAAGACTGATTCTCTGCTATGGGACCTCTCTCCTCTGTCTGCGTGCCGGGGCCTAAATATCTGACAGTGGCCTGTTCCAGTGGTGGGTGACATGAAGCCTGATTCTCTACTATGGGACCTATCTCCTCTATCTGGGTATCAGGGGCCTAAATAAGTAAAAGTGGCCTTCTCCATCGGTATGTGACATGAAGCCTGATTCTCTGCTATGGGACCTATCTCCTCTGTCTGGGTGTCAGGGGCCTAAATAAGTAAAAGTGGCCTTCTCCATCGGTGTGTGACATGAAGCCTGATTCTCTACTATGGGACCTCTCTCCTCTGTCTGGGTGCCGGGGCCTAAATATCTGACAGTGGCCTGTTCCAGTAGTTGGTGAAATGAAGCCTGATTCTCTGCTATGGGACCTCTCTCCTCTGTCTGGGTGTTAGGGGCCTAAATATCAGACAGTGGCCTGTTCCAGTGGGGGGTGACTTGAAGCCTGATTCTCTGCTATGGGACCTCTCTCCTCTGTCTGTGTGTCAGGGGCCTAAATAAGTAAAAGTGGCCTTCTCCATCGGTGTGTGACATGAAGCCTGATTCTCTGCTATGGGACCTCTCTCCTCTGTCTGGGTGCCGGGGCCTAAATAAGTAAAAGTGGCCTTCTCCATAGGTGTGTGACATGAAGCCTGATTCATTGCTATGGGACCTCTCTCCTCTGTCTGAGTGCCGGGGCCTAAATATCTGACAGTAGCCTGTTCCAGTGGTGGGTGACATGAAGCCTAATTCTCTGCTATGGGACCTATCTCCTCTGTCTGGGTGTCAGGGGCCTAAATAAGTTAATGTGGCCTTCTCCATCGGTGTGTGACATGAAGCCTGATTCTCTGCTATGGGACCTCTCTCCTCTGTCTGGATGCCGGGGCCTAAATATCTGACAGTGGCCTGTTCCAGTGGTGGGTGACATGAAGCCTGATTCTCTGCTATGGGACCTATCTCCTCTGTCTGGGTGTCAGGGGCCTAAATAAGTAAAAGTGGCCTTCTCCATCGGTGTGTGACATGAAGCCTGATTCTCTACTATGGGACCTCTCTCCTCTGTCTGGGTGCCGGGGCCTAAATATCTGACAATGGCCTGTTCCAGTGGTGGGTGACATGAAGCCTGATTCTCTGCTATGGGACCTATCTCCTCTGTCTGGGTGTCAGGGGCCTAAATATCAGACAGTGGCCTGTTCCAGTGGTGAGTGACTTGAAGCCTGATTTTCTGCTATGGGACCTCTCTCCTCTGTCTGGGTGTCAGGGGCCTAAATAAGTAAAAGTGGCCTTCTCCATCGGTGTGTGACATGAAGCCTGATTCTCTGCTATGGGACCTCTCTCCTCTGTCTGGGTGCAAGGGCCTAAATATCTGACAGTGGCCTGTTCCAGTGGTGAGTGACATGAAGCCTGATTCTCTGCTATGGGACCTATCTCCTCTGTCTGGGTGTCAGGGGCCTAAATAAGTAAAAGTGACCTCCTCCATCGGAGTGTGACATGAAGCCTGATTCTCTGCTATGGGACCTCTCTCCTCTGTCTGGATGCCGGGGCCTAAATATCTGACAGTGGCCTGTTCCAGTGGTGGGTGACATGAAGCCTGATTCTCTGCTATGGGACCTCTCTCCTCTTTCTGGGTGCCGGGGCACAAATATCTGACAGTGGCCTGTTCCAGTGGTGGGTGACATGAAGCCTGATTCTCTGCTATGGGACCTCTCTCCTCTGTCTGGGTGCCGGGGCCTAAATATCTGACAGTGGCCTGTTCCAGTAGTTGGTGAAATGAAGCCTGATTCTCTGCTATGGGACCTCTCTCCTCTGTCTGGGTGTCAGGGGCCTAAATATCAGACAGTGGCCTGTTCCAGTGGTGGGTGACTTGAAGCCTGATTCTCTGCTATGGGACCTCTCTCCTCTGTCTGTGTGTCAGGGGCCTAAATAAGTAAAAGTGGCCTTCTCCATCGGTGTGTGACATGAAGCCTGATTCTCTGCTATGGGACCTCTCTCCTCTGTCTGGGTGCCGGGGCCTAAATAAGTAAAAGTGGCCTTATCCATAGGTGTGTGACATGAAGCCTGATTCATTGCTATGGGACCTCTCTCCTCTGTCTGAGTGCCGGGGCCTAAATATCTGACAGTAGCCTGTTCCAGTGGTGGGTGACATGAAGCCTAATTCTCTGCTATGGGACCTATCTCCTCTGTCTGGGTGTCAGGGGCCTAAATAAGTTAATGTGGCCTTCTCCATCGGTGTGTGACATGAAGCCTGATTCTCGACTATGGGACCTCTCTCCTCTGTCTGGATGCCGGGGCCTAAATATCTGACAGTGGCCTGTTCCAGTGGTGGGTGACATGAAGCCTGATTCTCTGCTATGGGACCTATCTCCTCTGTCTGGGTGTCAGGGGCCTAAATAAGTAAAAGTGGCCTTCTCCATCGGTGTGTGACATGAAGCCTGATTCTCTACTATGGGACCTCTCTCCTCTGTCTGGGTGCCGGGGCCTAAATATCTGACAATGGCCTGTTCCAGTGGTGGGTGACATGAAGCCTGATTCTCTGCTATGGGACCTATCTCCTCTGTCTGGGTGTCAGGGGCCTAAATATCAGACAGTGGCCTGTTCCAGTGGTGAGTGACTTGAAGCCTGATTTTCTGCTATGGGACCTCTCTCCTCTGTCTGGGTGTCAGGGGCCTAAATAAGTAAAAGTGGCCTTCTCCATCGGTGTGTGACATGAAGCCTGATTCTCTGCTATGGGACCTCTCTCCTCTGTCTGGGTGCAAGGGCCTAAATATCTGACAGTGGCCTGTTCCAGTGGTGAGTGACATGAAGCCTGATTCTCTGCTATGGGACCTATCTCCTCTGTCTGGGTGTCAGGGGCCTAAATAAGTAAAAGTGACCTCCTCCATCGGAGTGTGACATGAAGCCTGATTCTCTGCTATGGGACCTCTCTCCTCTGTCTGGATGCCGGGGCCTAAATATCTGACAGTGGCCTGTTCCAGTGGTGGGTGACATGAAGCCTGATTCTCTGCTATGGGACCTCTCTCCTCTGTCTGGGTGCCGGGGCACAAATATCTGACAGTGGCCTGTTCCAGTGGTGGGTGACATGAAGCCTGATTCTCTGCTATGGGACCTCTCTCCTCTGTCTGGGTGCCGGGGCCTAAATATCTGACAGTGGCCTGTTCCAGTGGTGGGTGACATGAGGCCTGATTCTCTGCTATGGGACCTATCTCCTCTGTCTGGGTGTCAGGGGCCTAAATAAGTTAATGTGGCCTTCTCCATCGGTGTGTGACATGAAGCCTGATTCTCTGCTATGGGACCTCTCTCCTCTGTCTGGATGCCGGGGCCTAAATATCTGACAGTGGCCTGTTCCAGTGGTGGGTGACATGAAGCTTGATTCTCTGCTATGGGACTTCTCTCCTCTGTCTGTGTGTTGGGGCATAAATATCTGACAGTGGCCTGTTCCAGTGGTGGGTGACATGAAGCCTTATTCTCTGCTATGGGACCTATCTACTCTGTCTGGGTGTCAGGGGCCTAAATAAGTAAAAGTGGCCTTCTCCATAGGTGTGTGACATGAAGCCTGATTCTCTGCTATGGGACCTCTCTCCTCTGTCTGCGTGCCGGGGCCTAAATATCTGACAGTGGCCTGTTCCAGTGGTGGGTGACATGAAGCCTGATTCTCTGCTATGGGACCTATCTCCTCTGTCTGGGTGTCAGGGGCCTAAATAAGTAAAAGTGGCCTTCTCCATCGGTGTGTGACATGAAGCCTGATTCTCTACTATGGGACCTCTCTCCTCTGTCTGGGTGCCGGGGCCTAAATATCTGACAGTGGCCTGTTCCAGTAGTTGGTGAAATGAAGCCTGATTCTCTGCTATGGGACCTCTCTCCTCTGTCTGGGTGTCAGGGGCCTAAATATTAGACAGTGCCCTGTTCCAGTGGTGGGTGACTTGAAGCCTGATTCTCTGCTATGGGACCTCTCTCCTCTGTCTGGGTGTCAGGGGCCTAAATAAGTAAAAGTGGCCTTCTCCATCGGTGTGTGACATGAAGCCTGATTCTCTGCTATGGGACCTCTCTCCTCTGTCTGGGTGCCGGGGCCTAAATAAGTAAAAGTGGCCTTCTCCATAGGTGTGCAGAGATTCTTAAAAATATCAGACCACTATCCGGCGCTGCAGGCATAGAAATCAGTCCTTGAGGTAAGTAAGATTCTTTTTATTAAAGTCAACGCGTTTCAAGGGCAAAAGGCCCCCTTCGTCAGGACAATATACAGAATAAAGATACACTTGTAATCAGGTTATTTAAAACACTGTTTTGGCGGGTTAAAAAGGGGGAGGTTCAGGGGGTGGGGTGGGTGTGTTTAGTATAATGAGCCTGTTTGCCGATATCTTCTAGTGATCTGCAGCAATAGATGTTAAATGCCTGACACTTACTGTGAACATCAGCGCAGTGTCCGACACTTACTGTGATGTGCAGGTGGTCTGATTGCATACAAGTTTCAACCTTAGGTTTCACAATACACATAGTGATATATTTTGATACATTTGATACATTGTATGAACACATTTGCTATTACTTGAGATGATGTGTTCACGTTTACAGCTGCACTGCTGACTCCGCACTAGGTCAGCACCGCAGTGAACATTGTTCCTTCCTATAGAGCTGAGGGCATATCGTGCTCCCTGCTTTTATTACACAGCAGCTCGCCTGTCAGTTATTCTTGTGAGATCTCCTGGCTCCTCCTGCCCGCTGTCACATTCAGCGCTGCCTGATCTCTCAGACCAAGACCCTCAACGTCCACAGATCGGTATGATAGGGCGCTGGTGTTCATATTTGCTTAGTTCTCTATGTTAAATTGGGTATGGGTATCTTCATTTCTTTACATATATATATATATATATATATATATATATACACACATACACACATATATACATACACATACATACACAAAACTGCCAGGTTTTGTGTATGTATGTGTATGTATATATGTGTGTATGTGTGTGTATATATATATATATATATATATATATATATGTAAAGAAATGAAGATACCCCATTTGCCACACGTGCTCAAATCATGTCATGCCTTGGGAACAAGGATTCAGAACCCCCTAATTGGTATATCCTAGGAGTGACTGCATATATTGCATTCTGGCGTTCTGGTAGATTCAGAGCCCCCTAATCGATATATCCTAGGAGCGACTGCACAAATTTAACATAGAGAACTAAGCAAATATGAACACCAGCGCCCTATCATACCGATCTGTGGACGTTGAGGGTCTTGGTCTGAGAGATCAGGCAGCGCTGAATGTGACAGCAGGCAGGAGGAGCCAGGAGATCTCACAAGAATAACTGACAGGCGAGCTGCTGTGTAATAAAAGCAGGGAGCACGATATGCCCTCAGCTCTATAGGAAGGAACAATGTTCACTGCGGTGCTGACCTAGTGCGGAGTCAGCAGTGCAGCTGTAACCCTGAACACATCATCTCAAGTAATAGCAAATGTGTTCATACAATGTATCAAATGTATCAAAATATATCACTATGTGTATTGTGAAACCTAAGGTTGAAACTTGTATGCAATCAGACCACCTGCACATCACAGTAAGTGTCGGACACTGCGCTGATGTTCACAGTAAGTGTCAGGCATTTAACATCTATTGCCGCAGATCACTAGAAGATATCGGCAAACAGGCTCATTATACTAAACACACCCACCCCACCCCCTGAACCTCCCCCTTTTTAACCCGCCAAAACAGTGTTTTAAATAACCTGATTACAAGTGTATCTTTATTCTGTATATTGTCCTGACGAAGGGGGCCTTTTGCCCTTGAAACGCGTTGACTTTAATAAAAAGAATCTTACTTACCTCAAGGACTGATTTCTATGCCTGCAGCGCCGGATAGTGGTCTGATATTTTTAAGAATCTCTGCATACCTATTTCCCTGGAACCTTTGGACAGGAAAAGACCCAGGCAGCAGCACGGCATCCCCTAATGCTGGTGGGGAAATATACCAGCTAAGGCACATCCAGCTGTTGTGACTATTCACAACAAAATCCGGTAAGCGCAATACGCACCATAATTTTATATTTTATATAAGGCGGTACCGTACATGAGGCGCTGTGTTTTTTCTTTTCTCCTTTCTTTCTTCTCCATAGGTGTGTGACATGAAGCCTGATTCTCTGCTATGGGACCTCTCTCCTCTGTCTGGGTGCCGGGGCCTAAATATCAGACAGTGGCCTGTTCTAGTGGTGGGTGACTTGAAGCCTGATTCTCTGCTATGGGACCTCTCTCCTCTGTCTGGGTGTCAGGGGCCTAAATAAGTAAAAGTGGCCTTCTCCATCGGTGTGTGACATGAAGCCTGATTCTCTGCTATGTGACCTCTCTCCTCTGTCTGGGTGCCGGGGCCTAAATATCTGACAGTGGCCTGTTCCAGTGGTGGGTGACATGAAGCCTGATTCTCTGCTATGGGACCTATCTCCTCTGTCTGTGTGTCAGGGGCCTAAATAAGTTAATGTGGCCTTCTCCATCGGTGTGTGACATGAAGCCTGATTCTCTGCTATGGGACCTCTCTCCTCTGTCTGGATGCCGGGGCCTAAATATCTGACAGTGGCCTGTTCCAGTGGTGGGTGACATGAAGCCTGATTCTCTGCTATGGGAACTATCTCCTCTGTCTGGGTGTCAGGGGCCTAAATAAGTAAAAGTGGCCTTCTCCATCGGTGTGTGACATGAAGCCTGATTCTCTACTATGGGACCTCTCTCCTCTGTCTGGGTGCAGGGGCCTAAATATCTGACAGTGGCCTGTTCCAGTGGTTGGTGAAATGAAGCCTGATTCTCTGCTATGGGACCTCTCTCCTCTGTCTGGGTGTCAGGGGCCTAAATTTAAGACAGTGGCCTGTTCCAGTGGTGGGTGACTTGAAGCCTGATTCTCTGCTATGGGACCTCTCTACTCTGTCTGGGTGTCAGGGGCCTAAATAAGTAAAAGTGGCCTTCTCCATCGGTGTGTGACATGAAGCCTGATTCTCTGCTATGGGACCTCTCTCCTCTGTCTGGGTGCCGGGGCCTAAGTATCTGACAGTGGCCTGTTCCAGTGGTGGGTGACATAAAGCCTGATTCTCTGCTATGGGACCTCTCTCCTCTGTCTGGGTGCCGGGGCCTAAATAAGTAAAAGTGGCCTTCTCCATAGGTGTGTGACATGAAGCCTGATTCTCTGCTATGGGACCTCTCTCCTCTGTCTGGGTGCCGGGGCCTAAATTTCTGACAGTGGCCTGATCCAGTGGTGGGTGACATGAAACCTGATTTTCTGCTATGGGACCTCTCTCCTCTGTCTGCATGTCGGGGCCTAAATATCTGACAGTGGCCTGTTCCAGTCGTGGGTGACATGAAGCCTGATTCTCTGCTATGGGACCTATCTCCTCTGTCTGTGAGTCAGGGGCCTAAATAAGTAAAAGTGGCCTTCTCCATCGGTGTGTGACATGAAGCCTAATTCTCTACTATGGGACCTCTCTCCTCTGTCTGGGTGCCGGGGCCTAAATATCTGACAGTGGCCTGTTCCAGTGGTTGGTGAAATGAAGCCTGATTCTCTGCTATGGGACCTCTCTCCTCTGTCTGGGTGTCAGGGGCCTAAATATCAGACAGTGGCCTGTTCCAGTGGTGGGTGACTTGAAGTCTGATTCTCTGCTATGGGACCTCTCTCCTCTGTCTGGGTGTCAGGGGCCTAAATAAGTAAAAGTGGCCTTCTCCATCGGTGTGTGTGACATGAAGCCTGATTCTCTACTATGGGACCTCTCTCCGGGTGCCGGGGCCTAAATATCTGACAGTGGCCTGTTCCAGTGGTTGGTGAACTGAAGCCTGATTCTCTGCTATGGGACCTCTCTCCTCTGTCTGGGTGTCAGGGGCCTAAATATCAGACAGTGGCCTGTTCCAGTGGTGGGTGACTTGAAGTCTGATTCTCTGCTATGGGACTTCTCTCCTCTGTCTGGGTGTCAGGGGCCTAAATAAGTAAAAGTGGCCTTCTCCATTGGTGTGTGTGACATGAAGCCTGATTCTCTGCTATGGGACCTCTCTCCTCTGTCTGGGTGCCGGGGCCTAAATATCTAACAGTGGCCTGTTCCAGTGGTGGGTGACATGAAGCCTGATTCTCTGCTATGGGACCTCTCTCCTCTGTCTTGGTGCCGGGGCCTAAATAAGTAAAAGTGGCCTTCTCCATAGGTGTGTGACATGAAGCCTGATTCTCTGCTATGGGACCTCTCTCCTCTGTCTGGATGCCGGGGCCTAAATATCTGACAGTGGCCTGTTCCAGTGGTGGGTGACATGAAGCCTGATTCTCTGCTATGGGACCTCTCTCCTCTGTCTGGGTGCCGGGGCCTAAATATCTGACAGTGGCCTGTTCCAGTGGTGGGTGACATGAAGCCTGATTCTCTGCTATGGGACCTCTCTCCTCTGTCTGTGTGCCGGGGCCTAAATAAGTAAAAGTGGCCTTCTCCATCGGTGTGTGTGACATGAAGCCTGATTCTCTGCTATGGGACCTCTCTCCTCTGTCTGGGTGCCGGGGCCTAAATATCTGACAGTGGCCTGTTCCAGTGGTGGGTGACATGAAGCCTGATTCTCTGCTATGGGACCTCTCTCCTCTGTCTGGGTGCCGGGGCCTAAATAAGTAAAAGTGGCCTTTTCCATAGGTGTGTGACATGAAGCCTGATTCTCTCCTATGGGACCTCTCTCCTCTGTCTGGATGCCGGGGCCTAAATATCTGACAGTGGCCTGATCCAGTGGTGGGTGACATGAAGCCTGATTCTCTGCTATGAGACCTCTCTCCTCTGTCTGCGTGCCGGGCCCAAATATCTGACAGTGGCCTGTTCCAGTGGTGGGTGACATGAAGCCTGATTCTCTGCTATGGGACCTATCTCCTCTGTATGGGTGTCAGGGGCCTAAATAAGTAAAAGTAGCCTTCTCCATCGGTGTGTGACATGAAGCCTGATTCTCTGCTGTGGGACCTCTCTCCTCTGTCTGGGTGTCAGGGGCCTAAATATCAGACAGTGGCCTGTTCCAGTGGTGGGTGACTTGAAGTCTGATTCTCTGCTATGGGACCTATCTCCTCTGTCTGGGTGTCAGGGGCCTAAATAAGTAAAAGTGGCCTTCTCCATCGGTGTGTGTGACATGAAGCCTGATTCTCTGCTATGGGACCTCTCTCCTCTGTCTGGGTGCCGGGGCCTAAATATCTGACAGTGGCCTGTTCCAGTGGTGGGTGACATGAAGCCTGATTCTCTGCTATGGGACCTCTCTCCTCTGTCTGGGTGCCGGGCCTAAATAAGTAAAAGTGGCCTTCTCCATAGGTGTGTGACATGAAGCCTGATTCTCTGCTATGGGACTTATCTCCTCTGTCTGGATGCCGGGGCCTAAATATCTGACAGTGGCCTGTTTCAGTGGTGGGTGACATGAAGCCTGATTCTCTGCTATGGGACCTCTCTCCTCTGTCTGGGTGCCGGGGCCTAAATAAGTAAAAGTGGCCTTCTCCATAGGTGTGTGTGACATGAAGCCTGATTCTCTGCTATGGGACCTCTCTCCTCTGTCTGGGTGCCGGGGCCTAAATATCTGACAGTGGCCTGTTCCAGTGGTGGGTGACATGAAGCCTGATTCTCTGCTATGGGACCTCTCTCCTCTGTCTGTGTGCCGGGGCCTAAATAAGTAAAAGTGGCCT
The DNA here is from genome assembly GCF_905171765.1 of Bufo bufo. Taxonomy (NCBI): domain Eukaryota; kingdom Metazoa; phylum Chordata; class Amphibia; order Anura; family Bufonidae; genus Bufo; species Bufo bufo. The sequence continues at coordinate 40,133,049 of NC_053389.1, forward strand.
TCTCCATAGGTGTGTGTGACATGAAGCCTGATTCTCTGCTATGGGACCTCTCTCCTCTGTCTGGGTGCCGGGGCCTAAATATCTGACCGTGGCCTGTTCCAGTGGTGGGTGACATGAAGCCTGATTCTCTGCTATGGGACCTCTCTCCTCTGTCTGTGTGCCGGGGCCTAAATAAGTAAAAGTGGCCTTTTCCATAGGTGTGTGACATGAAGCCTGATTCTCTCCTATGGGACCTCTCTCCTCTGTCTGGATGCCGGGGCCTTAATATCTGACAGTGGCCTGATCCAGTGGTGGGTGACATGAAGCCTGATTCTCTGCTATGGGACCTCTCTCCTCTGTCTGCGTGCCGGGCCCAAATATCTGACAGTGGCCTGTTTCAGTGGTGGGTGACATGAAGCCTGATTCTCTGCTATGGGACCTCTCTCCTCTGTCTGGGTGCCGGGGCCTAAATAAGTAAAAGTGGCCTTCTCCATAGGTGTGTGTGACATGAAGCCTGATTCTCTGCTATGGGACCTCTCTCCTCTGTCTGGGTGCCGGGGCCTAAATATCTGACAGTGGCCTGTTCCAGTGGTGGGTGACATGAAGCCTGATTCTCTGCTATGGGACCTCTCTCCTCTGTCTGTGTGCCGGGGCCTAAATAAGTAAAAGTGGCCTTCTCCATCGGTGTGTGTGACATGAAGCCTGATTCTCTGCTATGGGACCTCTCTCCTCTGTCTGGGTGCCGGGGCCTAAATATCTGACCGTGGCCTGTTCCAGTGGTGGGTGACATGAAGCCTGATTCTCTGCTATGGGACCTCTCTCCTCTGTCTGTGTGCCGGGGCCTAAATAAGTAAAAGTGGCCTTTTCCATAGGTGTGTGACATGAAGCCTGATTCTCTCCTATGGGACCTCTCTCCTCTGTCTGGATGCCGGGGCCTTAATATCTGACAGTGGCCTGATCCAGTGGTGGGTGACATGAAGCCTGATTCTCTGCTATGGGACCTCTCTCCTCTGTCTGCGTGCCGGGCCCAAATATCTGACAGTGGCCTGTTCCAGTGGTGGGTGACATGATTCCTGATTCTCTGCTATGGGACCTATCTCCTCTGTATGGGTGTCAGGTGCCTAAATAAGTAAAAGTAGCCTTCTCCATCGGTGTGTGACATGAAGCCTGATTCTCTGTTGTGGGACCTCTCTCCTCTGTCTGGGTGTCAGGGGCCTAAATATCAGACAGTGGCCTGTTCCAGTGGTGGGTGACTTGAAGTCTGATTCTCTGCTATGGGACCTCTCTCCTCTGTCTGGGTGTCAGGTGCCTAAATAAGTAAAAGTGGCCTTCTCCATCGGTGTGTGTGACATGAAGCCTGATTCTCTGCTATGGGACCTCTCTCCTCTGTCTGGGTGCCGGGGCCTAAATATCTGACAGTGGCCTGTTCCAGTGGTGGGTGACATAAAGCCTGATTCTCTGCTATGGGACCTCTCTCCTCTGTCTGGGTGCCGGGCCTAAATAAGTAAAAGTGGCCTTCTCCATAGGTGTGTGACATGAAGCCTGATTCTCTGCTATGGGACTTCTCTCCTCTGTCCGGATGCCGGGGTCTAAATATCTGACAGTGGCCTGTTTCAGTGGTGGGTGACATGAAGCCTGATTCTCTGCTATGGGACCTCTCTCCTCTGTCTGGGTGCCGGGGCCTAAATAAGTAAAAGTGGCCTTCTCCATCTGTGTGTGTGACATGAAGCCTGATTCTCTGCTATGGGACCTCTCTCCTCTGTCTGGGTGCCGGGGCCTAAATATCTGACAGTGGCCTGTTCCAGTGGTGGGTGACATGAAGCCTGATTCTCTGCTATGGGACCTCTCTCCTCTGTCTGGGTGCCGGGGCCTAAATAAGTAAAAGTGGCCTTCTCCATAGGTGTGTGACATGAAGCCTGATTCATTGCTATGGGACCTCTCTCCTCTGTCTGGATGCCGGGGCCTAAATATCTGACAGTGGCCTGATCCAGTGGTGGGTGACATGAAGCCTGATTCTCTGCTCTGGGACCTCTCTCCTCTGTCTGCGTGCCGGGGTCTAAATATCTGACAGTGGCCTGTTCCAGTGGTGGGTGACATGAAGCCTTATTCTCTGCTATGTGACCTATCTCCTCTGTCTGGGTGTCAGGGTCGTAAATAAGTAAAAGTAGCCTTCTCCATCGGTGTGTGACATGAAGCCTGATTCTCTGCTATGGGACGTCTCTCCTCTGTCTGGGTGTCGGGGCCTAAATATCTGAAAGTAGCCTGCTCCAATGGTGGGTGAAATGAAGCCTGATTCTCTGCTATGGGACCTCTCTCCAATTGATATTGTTTTTTGTTTATTCATTTCCCTATCCACATTTGTTTGCAGGGGATTTACCTACATTTTGCTGCCTTTTTCAGCCCTCTAGCCCTTTCCTGGGCTATTTTACAGCCTTTTTAGTGCCGTAAAGTACGGGTCCCCATTGACATTTTCGGGAAGTTCGGCCGAACTTCTCGAACCCGAACATCCAGGTGTTCGCTCAACTCTACTTTTGCCTTGCCAAAGTGGAGAGTCCCAAGTCGTTATTACTTCTCCAAAAATGCTGTACTAGCCCTGTACATGTATGTTGAACAGAAGGTGGAACAGTCCTCGAGCCTGTCGGTGTCTGCTAAAGTTCACGGCAGTTCAGACATGTGGTGCTGTGACTAGTGTCAAGGACAATATATGTCTTTTATGGCCCACTGGGTAAATGTGGTCTCTGCCTAGCCACACCAACAATTTGGCCAATGTCCTCCACCGCCTCCTCATCCTCCACCTTGTCCTTGGCCTCCCCTGCAGGCACAATTCAGATTGCTATTCCAGCACACCACCTGTGCAGAGCACAGCAGTGTGACGATGTTCTGCAGCTGGTTTTCCTGGGCGAACAGAGTCACACCGGGGAGGAACTGCTTAGTATCCCTCAAGAGGAAATCAAATACTTGCTCTCTCCTCGCCAACTTAAAATCGGAATAAGGGTTGACCAATGCGCCCTACAGGGCACACATCTTTAATCTGGTTGTAAAGCAGTTCCTAAAGTTGTCCACCCAACTGCAAGATATCCAGAAAATAACTAGGAAATGGTGCATGCACTTCAGCCACTCTTACACTGCAGTGCACGCCCTCCTTCAGCTGCAAAGGCAGAATAGTGTTCCCAAATATCACCTGATATGCAATGTTTCCACCTATTGGAACTCCACCCTCCACATGTTGGACCGACTATATGAGCAGAGGAATGCCTTAAACGATTTCTTGATTATGCAGGCGGACAGGAGCACACCCCTGTGTAACTTCGACATTTGCCAGTGGTGGCTCATGCGTGACAGTTGCTGTTTGCTCAGGCCTTTTGAAGAGGCCACTTTATTTGTCAGTCGCCAGGACTACGGGATGAACAATGTCATCTAACTCCTTCACATCCTGCAGCAGATGCTGATAAATCTGGCTGGCCAGGGGACAGGAGACATGGTGCCTATATCTCATGGCCACCTGAGCCCTGTGGGGGCTGAACTGGATGAGTACAGGCTATAGCTCCTAGAGATGTGTCGTTGATCCAGGGAGTTATTCTGATTGCCTGATTGGGGTGGGAAAGGAATTTTCCTCCCTTCAAGTGTGGAAAATTGGCTTTTACCTCACAGTTTTTTTTTTTGCCTCTGGATCAACTTGCAGGATAACAGGCCGAACTGGATTGACAAATGTCTTTTTTTCAGCCTTATATACTATGTTACTATGTTACATTCGCGCACCAGCAATGTATACAGAAATGTGTGTTTTTTTCTGCACAAGTGACAGGAGAGGAGCAGGAGGGAGATGAGGAAGACCAGGCAGATGACCCCGATATACAGTGGCAGTATGCAGTGGATATGGAGGCAGGAGTCCCTCCGAGTCCCTTGTGCAAATGGCCAGATGCATGCTGAGTTGCTTGCGTAGTGACAGATGTATTATCACCATTCGGCAGACGGTTGATTACTGGCTCTCCACCATGTTAGACCCTATCTACTGCTCCAAAAGCGGGGCTTTTTTTCCTCCCACTGATAGGGAGGATAAACTCAACTACTATTGAGACATCCTATGTAGTCAGTTGGCCGCTGCCTATGTGCACAATCGCCCATCCTCATGAAAGGTCTGAATGGGGGGGCCTCTGCGCTCACTTTCCACTGTCATGGCTGCTGGAGGGGGGTGGGGGGACAGGAGCAGCACCAGCTCCATCAGCAGCAACTAAAGTCTGGAGTCTCTAATGAGCACTTTTCTTTACCTGCTTACAGAAGAAAGCACCCACCATCAGCAGCAAGACATGGAGCAGAATCTGAACCAGCAGGTGGTGGTATACTTGGACTGCATCCTGCCACCCCACATCTAAGATCCCCTGGACTACTGGGCAGCCAAACTTGATTTGCCAAACTTGGTTTGCCCTGGACAAGCTTTTCTGCCCGGCCAGTATTGTGGCATCAGAGCGAGTGTTTAGTGTAGCTGGGGGCATAGTTACCTCAAGGAAAACTTGCCTTTCCAAGCAAAATGTGGAGAGACTGACCTTTGTGAAGATGAATCAGGTGTGGATCAGCCAGGATTTCCACACGCCAGTGCCTGATGCATCAGGCTAGATCATTATGATCTACACCCAAACCTTGTGAAAAGAGACCTATTTCTTCTGGCCACCTGCTTCAACCACTATTCTGATGCTGCCACCCGCCTGATGCCACACACCTGCTACCTCTGCTGCCATGTTCTTCTACTGCCACACACCACTTTATGCTGTTATTGACACTGCTGTTGCCCCCTATACTGTGACTTGGCCACTGTGTTTACTCCTCATTCATTTGCCACCCTCACCACTCTATGACTGACCACTATGTTAACTCCTCATGTGGTTGCCACCCCACCACTCTTTAATTGGGCCACTGTGTTGACTCCTCATGCATTTGCCACCCTCACCACTCTGTGACTTACCACTATGTTGACTTCTCATGCGGTTGCCACCTCACCACACTGTGACTGGGCCACTATGTTGACTCCTCATGCGTTTTCCACCCTCACCACTCTGTGACTGACCACTATGTTGACTCCTCATGCGTTTGCCACCCTCACCACTCTGTGACTTGTAGTGCATTTTCATAAGTGTACAGTATTATCTAATGATATTATAGCCAAAATGAATGCTCATTGCCTTTAAGATTGAAATCAGCTTGAACCAAAGTTCTGTTATGTGACTGAATAGTCCAAAATGAGTTCATGTCAAGTTCAGATTATATAAGAGTTATCGTGAGTATAAAAGACATTATATTTTAAAAGTTATTGCTAAAAGATATGTGTCTATCTATGGGGAGTATACTGGTTTCTCCAGACATGTCTGTCTGAAGGGAACAATGTTTGTTTCATTTCTAAGCCATGACAAGATAAGAATGTATATCCTTAAGACACATCTGCTGTGTGAGGTCCAATTCATATATTCATAATTATATTCTATATATTTCTGTATGGTATATTTAGATTTGCAACATATTTTAACCAATGATTCATATATTGTATTATTTATGTGTAACCATGTATCGATTTATATATATATATATATATATATATATATATATTGTACCATGTATGTGTCATTCAGAATGTATCCTGTAGAAGATACAGAAACACTGAAGTAAGTTTCTGATAATTGGATTTCTGAGAAGAGTTAAATGTTATTTCAGACGGTAGTTATTCATCCATGTGGACAATTAAAGTATACAAGTCCCGACTAAACCCTTGGGAAGTTATTTTCCATAGTCTGATCGCCGAGCTGGATATTTTATCATATTAATATCATATATTTTTGATTGGTCACAGGGAAACAGAGTCAAGGGATAACATTTATTTTTAATGTATAATCCGTGTTTTTGTTTTTTTTTTTACTTTCTTTTTTTTTATTTTCATTTCATATAAAAAAAAACATATTCATTCCAAACATAGCAAATCAGCAATCACGTACTTCAATATCCGCAGGGAATAGTTACATTTCCATTTTATCAACAGCAACAAATTTTTCTATGCATAAAAAGAATTTTTTTTTTCCTTTTTACCCTCCCACCCGTTCTTCCTTGATCAGGTTGTCAACTGCTTTTCTCCACAGTCCCACTGTCGGAGGATCTACCCCTACCCATTTCTTAAGTATAAGAAGTCTAGCTTGAAATAACACTTTACAGAGAACCACACGTGTATCTCTATTTAAGTTCAGATGTTCAGTTGCCCCTAATATACAAATCACAGGATCTTCAGATATTTGGACCTTCAAAATTAGATGTACAGTCTCTACTATTTCTCTCCAATATCTAAACAATCTTGGGCATCTCCAAAAGCAATGTATTAAATCGGCATTCTCTCTCCCGCATTTTGTACATTTATCCGAGGCTCTCACACCCATTATTTTCAATATCCGTGGGGATCGATGCAGCCTATGGACTACAAAAAACTGTGAAATCTTATGTGAGCCCCTATTAGAAACCCCAGAATAACTTCTGAGGGCATCTTTCGATGACACAGGCGGTGCGTGATTGGTCACTATTGGTGGAACGCATAACCACGCCCCTTTTGAATTGCTGTGGAACGCATGAGCCGGAGCCTGCTGCATACCGATGATGCAGGCGGCTCCTGATAGGGTGCCGGAGTTGGAACGCAAGGCCATATTGGTAATCCCGGCGTGCGTTCCAGCACGGAACAGAGTTATACAATCACGAAAGAAGTAACATGGTGAGCATTATCCATAGTATTGGGTTTATTTTAAGGATTAGGGACTAACATCAGCACACTACTACCATGAGAGTGTCATTCCCTGACCCTGCCTACCGTACCTGGATGTATGTGTCACATGGAGCAATGGGGATGAGGTGATTGGTGGTGGACCCTCACCTGTAGGGTATAAATAGTCAGTGTGTGAATCTGCAAATTGGAGCATCATTTTTCAGCCCCCTGGAGTACCCCTGACTGCGGACCACTATATGGAGAGATCTAAGGATGGGATAAGTACTATACATCTATGAGTTCTATCGTCACTACTCTGTCCCCCCCTGTTTTATTGTAATGGTCTACTAAAGTGGAACACCGCCTCGGGGTGCTCCAGCTATTTTTGGTTCCCTTCTTTTCATTTACTTTTGAAAGGGCCATATAGCCGCTTCATTATAGCAGCAACTTATTTTTCTCCTTATCTCTTGTAATAGTCTCCTGATGAACCTTTGAATGAAGGGGAAACGCGTTGAGACTTTGTATTGAGAGACTTTGTATTGAGTGTAATATTCCATGTTGTAAGATCTTGGACTGTGTATAACAAATCATGCTGTTGGTAGAGAGCTACCCAGCGGGACATACTGCCTTATCATCCGATTATGCATTCAGTTTGTTTTGACATGGTTGATAATCAAATTACACCACTGTGACTATCATTTTTGAGATTCTGAATTGACTGCTGTGGAATAACCGTTGTTCCTAAATGTCTTTCTCCACTAATGTTAATGCATGATCCAGACATCTATAGGAAATCTGATATTCCAAATTTGCTGGTAGAGTGCTATCCATCTTGATGAATTTTCTGCACTTTTCTTGGCATTAGCCACCAGGGCTGGCAATTAATCAATCTGTTGCCACAATAGACTTGGGGTTATCCCTGTATCTATTGATTGCTTATAGCCGTCACTCCTGCTTTGGAATAACCGTTATCCCCAATTTGTCTTTAATTTTGATGCATGATCTGGATGTCTACATGCTGGAAAAATATCTCTATCTTGACCGCTGTGGAATAACCGTTATATCTGCTTGTTTATTCTTTATTGTTGATGCATGACCCGGACATCCATATGGGTCTTTTTGCTATAAGGGCCTTCTAAGGACAGGCAGATTAGGCACGGGGACGGAGTGTTCCCACCTTCAGGGTGCATCTCCAGGCTGAGACAAGTCCAGGGACACCTTAGGGATACACTAGAGACCCGGATGGTTTGTCCTGTGGGTGCACCATCAACACGAGCCACCCTGTCTGTCACTTACATCTGGCCTCCAGTGTTTGTTTGTGAGTGTTGTATGTTTATTAGTCCCCAGGTGAGGGACCGTGTAATATTTTAAACGTGAAATTAAAAGTTATATTTTAGGTAGTTGGCCTCTGTGACTCCATCTTTCCATTTATCTTCCGTAAAAGATTGAAGTTCATTCTCCCATTTTTTTCTGGCAAGTATTATAATCCGTTTCTTTTTGCCCTCCATCAATATCTGTCACGACTGTATGTGAGCAACAATAGTATACACAGTAAAAGAGCTACTGACCGGACCCAAACTAGGGAGGATAGAGGGTGACCCCTGTCAGACCCTCAAAGCTCTCCCTATGCTGCTAAAGCACATGCCCGGATCCAAATGGCGGAATGAGGCATGCCCACGTGCCTAAGACTGATGACCACTGTAACCCCTACAATAGTGGAAGGGGCACGGCCACCGGTGCCCTACTCAGTATATGGAGGGAACCGTGGCCACCTCAGATCCAGTCAGAAAATAATCAGGTACACAACAATGTCTGTACACTTAGCTGAAGGTGTTGCAGCCGCAGAGAAGATGGATCCAAGGACAGCTGGCAATATCCGGAGTGCTTGCTGCAGCAGAACACAGGTCCAGTGAACTGATAGCTACAAGTGAAGATACTAAAGCAAGAGCTACAACTGAAATGAGAACTATAATCCACGCCCTACAATAGGAGGAGGGGTGATATAAAGAGAGGGAAAACAAACGCATGAGGAACAGCTGGGAGAAAGGAAACCAAAAGTAAACAGAGCAGTGAGAACTCCTCCCAGCTCTAGTAGTGACATCATCACAGGGGTAGAGAAACAGAGCTGTGAGAACGTCCCAAAGCTCTGGTAGTGACAATATCCTATATCTTTTTGCTGTTCTGCCTCCTCTTTCGCCCTCATTAGTGAATTTATGTATTATATCTGATTTTTCTATTCTATATTTATCATCGTGCACAACTGTTCGCAGCGCATTCCTAAGCTGAAAATATTTATACATATCTTTTTGGGGGATCCCAAACTCTCTAACCATTGTATTAAAATCTTTCAGTTTGCCCTGTTCAAATATCTGGCATAGGTATTTCATCGCTTTTTTCTCCCAGTCTATATAGATCTTAATCGTTTGCAATTCCTTAAGATTTATATTTTTCCAGATGGGTGTATAGTTCAAAAACCCTTTAATCTCTAATATTTTTTTAATCTCCACCCATATGTACTCCAATAAATTTTATATTCTATTTCCTGTATTCTTTTTCCCCAGTGTACCCGATTCCAACACCTCTAAGTGATTCCATTCCTCTTTCCACCCCAATCTATTTATAACCTGTCTACCCACTAAACCATTTAAAGTACCTTTTATATGGCCATATTGTGATATTAAGTAATAAAAAAAACAATTCGGAACGGCTAATCCACCCTCTCTTACTAGGAGCTGAAGCACTTCTTTCTTTATCCTGGGGATCGCACATTTCCAGAGAAAATCCCCCATTAAACTATCCAGTAACTTAAAAATACTCTGCGGTAACCTCAATGGGGCGTTTTGAAGGACGTATAGTATTTTGGGGAGAAAAATCATTTTTATTAGATTTACTCGACCCTGTATTGACATTGGTAATCTCCGCCAAATGTGTACTTTGGTCCTAAGTTCTTTTAGTAAGGGGAGTACATTTAATTTTTCATATTCTGCTATATTTCCAGAGATTTGTATACCTAAGTATTTAAAATTCTTGTGTTTCTCTAGCACATGCACCCTTAAATCTCCCTGTGGTTGTACATCACCTAGCATCAACAAATGTGACTTCCCCCAATTAATATTTAATCCCGAAAAGGAACCAAACTTATTTATTATATCAATAACTCTATTAAACTGATCTCCAGTATTGTGCATAAATAATAAAATATCATCCGCGTACATTAGTAGTTTTTCTTCTCCACCCTCGTATTGAAAACCTTTGATCTCCCTGTCATTTCTTATTATGCATGCCAAGGGCTCAATCGCAATAGTGAATAGTAATGGTGAGAGAGGGCATCCCTGCCTAGTGCCCCGATAAAGGGCAAGAGGCAAGGACAAGCTCCCATCTACCATCACTCTAGCACTAGGATTATAATATATTAGCTGAATCCATCTTATAAATCCCTCCCCTATACCAACCCTTTTTAATACTGCCCATAAGTACTCCCATTCAATACATTTGAATGCCTTTTGGGCATCGAGTGAAAGTACCGCTTTGTCCCCCAATTCTAATCTATTGGCTTCGATATTTAGGAACAACCTTCTTATGTTTGAATATATCGTTCTCCCAGGTATAAAACCTGTCTGATCTTCATTTATAATACCCCCAATCACCTTCGACAACCTATCGGCCAGAACCTTTGCCAAGATTTTAACGTCCGTATTTAGAAGAGATATTGGCCTATATGATCCAGGGTTTAGTTGTTCTTTACCTTTTTTTGGGATTAGAGTAATAATTGCCTCTTTCATAGATTCTGGTAGATCACCGATTTTTTTAGCCTCGTTCAGTGTTATTTTTAATTCTGGTATTAATACCTGGGAGAACGTTTTATATATTTCAAAAGGGAGCCCATCGCATCCTGGTGCTTTATCAGATTTTACCTTGCTCAAAACCTCATTTATTTCCGCCGTCGATATTTATTTTTCTAAATATTCTTTTTGGGGCTGAGATAATTCTCTGAGAGATATCCTGTCTAGGTATAGGTCCAGATCTTGTTTTGAGTATTGTACCCTAGACTTATAAAGTTCCTGGAAATATTCCAGAAACACTTCTTTAATTCCTTCCGGTGTACTAATTATTTCACCCGTTTTATCTTTAATCGCCCCTATCCAGGATTTCCCTCTTTGATTTCTTACTATACTTGCCAGAATTTTGCCAACCTTTTCTCCCTCTGAGGCAAAGCAGATCCCTTGAAAAAGTAATTCTTTCCTACTTCTGTCCATTTGATGTACCTTTAACTTTTCTTGTTGCTCCTCCCATGTTTTCCTATTATAATCCGTAGGGTATGTTATACAAGTTATTCTTGCTTCTTCTACTTTTTTTTCCAGTGCGTTACCTATTTCTCTAGTGCTCTTTTTCCAATGATTCACCTTTTTGAAGAGCAATCCTCTCAGATATGCCTTGGCAGTATCCCAAACAATTAACCTGCTAGCAGTATCATTATTCTCCAAAAAAAATAAATTTTATTCTTCCATTATAGTCTCTTTATCTGGGATCATCGTTAACCAGTGGGAGTTGAACTTAAAAGGTAGCAAAATATTTTTTTTAATCAAATCAAATTCCATTACCACTGCACTGTTGTCTGATAAAGCCATTGGCAAATACTTTATCTTAATCCTATCTTGGGACATTAGATTTTTGTTTCCCAGGACCATATCTATCCTTGACCAGGTTTGATGTGTTTTAGAATAACAGGAATACATGGTTTCATCCGGGTTCAGAAGACGCCAAACGTCAACCCAATAATCCGTGTTTAATTGTTATAGCCTGTTTGGTAAGCAGAAGATCCTAAGTTTATCCTGGTATATAAATTATTGGTCTGCTTGTTAAAAGTATATCATTGGCAATTTTTCATAAGTAACTTTAAGTTGCACTGTGCTGGTGATATAGGGGTGTGTTAGCACCACCGTGTGGCATTTTTTGGGTATTATTTTACAGCTTCATTGTTTGTGTTTACAATCGTATTGATTTAATTTTCTTGGTTTGTATTGTGTATAATAAATTACATATATATTTTTGCATAGACAATTGTCCCTTTGTTTCATTGCTTGCACAAATCAAATTAAGATACTTGCTAAAAGAACTCAGAGGCGATTATGTCCGCCTGAAGGATCATATAATTTTATAGATTTTTTTTTGATCCTCTCTTTTATATGAAGATTCTTTTTATATAGAAGATATTCGACATAAGGACCACTATGTTGACTCCTCATGCGGTTGCCACCATAACACTCTGTGACTGGGCCAATATGTAGACTCCTCATGCATTTGTCACCCTCACCACTCTGTGACTGACCGCTATGTTGATTCATCATGTGCTTGCCACCCTCCCAATAATATAACTGGGCAACTGTGTTGACTCCTTATGCGGTTGCTACGTCACCACTCTGTGACTCGGCCATTTTGTTGACTCCTCATGTGGTTGACACCCTCCCCATAATATAACTGGGCCACTGTGTTGACTCCTCATGTGGTTGCCTCCCTCCCTACACTATTGTCCCTGTTTGGCCTTATTGATATCACTATTTATTTTACCCTTCTTCTGACCTGTCAGGAGAAGACAGAAAAATGAGAAACACAATGGATCCTGCCTTTGGAGCATCCATAATGCTGACCATGTGAAGGTGGATGCTCAAAAGACAGGATTCGTTTTTTGGGGCTAGCTCTTATGACGGATAAGAAGAAATGCAAAATAACACTTCAACACAAACTTACTGCTGACACCCTCTCCACTCTGTCAGGGAGACACTACTTGTTTCAGCATGTAGCAGAATTTTTTCTGTAGAAATCTATGTGGAATCAGCTGACGATGGTGTAAAAGTAGTGCGCTCTTTCACTATATAGTACAATCTTGGGCCACTGCATGGTTCTTTATACCTAACATTGACCTATAAGGTTATGTTCACACATAAACAGTTTTGGCCCGTAACTTACCAAATGTGTGAAGTGTCAACTGCTGGTCATACAGACGCAAAGTAACTGTTTCACTACCACAGCAGACTACCTATGCATGTTTCTGCAAAGCACAGTGTTCTACACCAATATACAGGCTCTCTGAAGCCAGGAAATAGCTGTTATTTTTAACGCAGTTTATCACAAATAAATTTGAATCGAGTCGAATCATTTTAAAACATTTGGCGAACTGTCCGAATCAAGTTTTTGAAAAATTCACTCATCTCTAGTTGTGATGACTGAATCTGATTGACCACACATAAGACATGTCCTGCTGACGGCATGAGATATACAGTTGAGTAGCCGCTTGCAGAATGTATTTTACCACATTATTTTACTATTTCAAATTAATCAGAATTCTAAAGAACCCGGAAAATTCACAGTTTAAACAACCGTGGCAGGCAAAAAACACACCCTAAATGTATGATTATACATGTGGTCAGACGCATGCATTCCCTAACTGCATCGTGATCGCCTCACAACTAGTAATGAGCGGCAGGGGCAATATTTAAATTCGTGATATTTCGCGAATATTTGGGTGAATATTCGCCATATATTCGCTAATTCGTTATCTCCAGTCATTATTTTCTTGATTGCGGAAAACGGCAAAAGAAAAATTCGCATTACGAAAATTCGCATTACGAAAATTCTCAATCAACACTACTCTGTGACTGGGCCAATGTATAGACTCCTCAAGCATTTGTCACCCTCACCACTCTGTGACTGACCACTATGTCAAAGATATTGCAGTCTTCTCATTGGCCCACAAGCTAGAAGCAGGGAGAGATAAAAAAAAATAATTAGAATATTCGAAATTACGAATATATATCACTACACTGCGTGCAGAATTATTAGGCAAATGAGTATTTTGACCACATCATCCTCTTTATGCATGTTGTCTTACTCCAAGCTGTATAGGCTCGAAAGCCTACTACCAATTAAGCATATTAGGTGATGTGCATCTCTGTAATGAGAAGGGGTGTGGTCTAATGACATCAACACCCTATATTAGGTGTGCATAATTATTAGGTAACTTCCTTTCCTTTGGCAAAATGGGTCAAAAGAAGGACTTGACAGGCTCAGAAAAGTCAAAAATAGTGAGATATCTTGCAGAGGGATGCAGCACTCTTAAAATTGCAAAGCTTCTGAAGCGTGATCATCGAACAATCAAGCGTTTCATTCAAAATAGTCAAGAGGGTCGCAAGAAGCGTGTGGAAAAACCAAGGTGCAAAATAACTGCCCATGAACTGAGAAAAGTCAAGCGTGCAGCTGCCAAGATGCCACTTGCCACCAGTTTGGCCATATTTCAGAGCTGCAACATCACTGGAGTGCCCAAAAGCACAAGGTGTGCAATACTCAGAGACATGGCCAAGGTAAGAAAGGCTGAAAGACGACCACCACTGAACAAGACACACAAGCTGAAACGTCAAGACTGGGCCAAGAAATATCTCAAGACTGATTTTTCTAAGGTTTTATGGACTGATGAAATGAGAGTGAGTCTTGATGGGCCAGATGGATGGGCCCGTGGCTGGATTGGTAAAGGGCAGAGAGCTCCAGTCCGACTCAGACGCCAGCAAGGTGGAGGTGGAGTACTGGTTTGGGCTGGTTTCATCAAAGATGAGCTTGTGGGGCCTTTTCGGGTTGAGGATGGAGTCAAGCTCAACTCCCAGTCCTACTGCCAGTTTCTGGAAGACACCTTCTTCAAGCAGTGGTACAGGAAGAAGTCTGCATCCTTCAAGAAAAACATGATTTTCATGCAGGACAATGCTCCATCACACGCGTCCAAGTCCTCCACAGCGTGGCTGGCAAGAAAGGGTATAAAAGAAGAAAATCTAATGACATGGCCTCCTTGTTCACCTGATCTGAACCCCATTGAGAACCTGTGGTCCATCATCAAATGTGAGATTTACAAGGAGGGAAAACAGTACACCTCTCTGAACAGTGTCTGGGAGGCTGTGGTTGCTGCTGCACGCAATGTTGATGGTGAACAGATCAAAACACTGACAGAATCCATGGATGGCAGGCTTTTGAGTGTCCTTGCAAAGAAAGGTGGCTATATTGGTCACTGATTTGTTTTTGTTTTGTTTTTGAATGTCAGAAATGTATATTTGTGAATGTTGAGATGTTATATTGGTTTCACTGGTAAAAATAAATAATTGAAATGGGTATATATTTGTTTTTTGTTAAGTTGCCTAATAATTATGTACAGTAATAGTCACCTGCACACACAGATATCCCCCTAAAATAGCTAAAACTAAAAACAAACTAAAAACTACTTCCAAAAATATTCAGCTTTGATATTAATGAGTTTTTTGGGTTCATTGAGAACATGGTTGTTGTTCAATAATAAAATTAATCCTCAAAAATACAACTTGCCTAATAATTCTGCACTCCCTGTATATTCTAAATATTCACAATTTCTCGAAGTGGCGATATTTGCGATAAAAATTTGCAATTCGAATATTCGTGATCAACACTGAGATGGTGCAGTGTGTTTTATAACACCATCAACCATGCGTTTATCCATAGCTATGTATGTCAGTGTCAGTGACATTTTTTGCTATTGCTTATTGCTTTCATTGAATTAGAGGACATAAAAGGTTGGGGAGAGTAGAGAAAAAGCAAAAATGTGGTAAATAATATTTTTTTTTTCATATATATAAAGAGTGTTAAGAGACCCTAGAGCCGGAGTCAGCAACCTTCAGCACTCCAGCTGTTTTGTAACTACTAACCCAGCATGCTCCATTTATTTCTATGGGAGGTCTGAGAAGAGCAGAACAAATATGTATGCTGAGCGTTGTAGTTTGACAACAGCTGCAGTACCGGAGGTTGCCTACCCCTGCCCAATTTTCAGGCCAAAGCATATTTGATTCTTGTAGAATTAATTCAGACACAAATCAAATTTTTTTGAAAAATTCAAAGAATCGAACCCAAGACAAATTTCAACAAATTTGCTCATCTCCAATGTTATTATACCCCATTAGTGTTTTGCAAAAGTGCAAAGTAAAAGTTTAAAATTTTTACACAAATATACCATTTCACTGTCCAATTTGTTGCACCGATCATGTGTCAGTGTAAAAAGTAAGCCTCATTATTATTATGCTGTGTTTCCTGGTTTTATAAACACCCTGTATATGGTCCTATTCTTTTGCCTGAACGTAGGTGCATTTTGAGGCCCAATGTAACATAGTAACATAGTACATAAGGCCGAAAAAATACATTTGTCCATCCAGTTCGGCCTGTTATCCTGCAAGTTGATCCACAGGAAGACAAAAAAAAACAAACATGTGAGATAGGCCTCCTGCACACGACCGTTGTGTGCACCCGTGGCCGTTGTGCCGTTTTCCGTTTTTTTTTGCGGACCCATTGACTTTCAATGGGTCCGTGGAAAAATCGGAAAATGCACCGTTTTGCAGCCGCATCCGTGATCCGTGTTTCCTGGCCGTGAAAAAAATAAGACCTGTCCTATTTTTTTCACGGCCAACGGTTCACGGACCCATTCAAGTCAATGGGTCCGTGAAAGAACACGGATGCACACAAGATTGGCATCCGTGTCCGTGATCCGTGGCCGTAGGTTAGTTTTTATACAGACGGATCCGAAGATCCGTCTGCATAAAAGCTTTTTCAAAGCTGAGTTTTCACTTCGTGAAAACTCAGAACCGACAGTATATTCTAACACAGAAGCGTTCCCATGGTGATGGGGACGCTTCTAGTTAGAATACACTACAAACTGTGTACAAGACTGCCCCCTGCTGCCTGGCAGCACCCGATCTCTTACAGGGGGCCGTGATCAGCACAATTAACCCCTTCAGGTGCGGCACCTGAAGGGGTTAATTGTGCTGATCACGGCCCCCTGTAAGAGATCAGGGCTGCCAGGCAGCAGGGGGCAAACCCTCCCCCCCTCCCCAGTTTGAATATCATTGGAGGCCAGTGCGGCCCCCCCCCCCTCTATTGTAATAATTCGTTGGTGGCACAGTGTGCCCCCCCCCCCTCCCTCCCTCTATTGTAATAATTCGTTGGTGGCACAGTGTGCGCCCCCCATTGGCCCCCCCTCCCTCTATAGGATTAACAACATTGGTGGCCAGTGTGCGGCCTCCCATCTCCCCCCCCCATCATTGGTGGCAGCGGAGTTCCGATCGGAGTCCCAGTTTAATCGCTGGGGCTCCGATCGGTAACCATGGCAACCAGGACGCTACTACAGTCCTGGTTGCCATGGTTACTTAGCAATAGTACAATAGTAGAAGATTCATACTTACCTGCTGCTGCGATGTTCGTGTCCGGCCGGGAGCTCCACCTACTGTAAGTGAAAGGTCTGTGCGGCGCATTGCTAAATGAACCGTCACTTACCAGTAGGAGGAGCTCCCGGCCGGACACGAACATTGCAGCTCCCAGGTAAGTATGAATCTTTTACTATTGTATTATTGCTAGTAACCCGCTGCCACCAATGATCGGGGAAGGGGGGGGGGGGGAGATGGGAGGCCGCACACTGGCCACCAATGTTGTTAATGCTATAGAGGGAGGGGGGGCCAATGGGGGGCGCACACTGTGCCACCAACGAATTATTACAATAGAGGGAGGAAGGGGGGGGGCGCACACTGTGCCACCAACGAATTATTACAATAGAGGGAGGAAGGGGGGAGGGCGCACACTGTGCCACCAACAAATTATTACAATAGAGGGAGGAAGGGGGGGGGCACACTGTGCCACCAACGAATTATTACAATAGAGGGAGGAAGGGGGGGGGCGGGGGGGGGCAAACTGTGCCACCAACGAATTATTACAATAGAGGGAGGAAGGGGGGGGCCGCACTGGCCACCAATGATATTCAAACTGGGGAGGGGGGGGGGTCTGCCCCCTGCTGCCTGGCAGCCCTGATCTCTTACAGGGGGATATGATAGTACAATTAACCCCTTCAGGTGCGGCACCTGAGGGGTTAATTGTGCTGATCACGGCCCCCTGTAAGAGCTCGGATGCTGCTAGATTGCAAGGGGCAGTCATGTACACAGTTTGTAGTATATTCTAACTAGAAGCGTCCCCATCACCATGGGAACGCCTCTGTGTTAGAATATACTGTCGGAAATGAGGTTTCACGATCTAACTCATATCCGACAGTATATTCTAACATAGAGGCTTTCCCATGGTGATGGGGACGCTTCAAGTTAAAATATACCATCGGATTGGAGAAAACTCCGATCCGATGGTATAAAAGGGACTCCAGACTTTACATTGAAAGTCAATGGGGACGGATCCGTTTGAAATTGCACCATATTGTGTTAACGTCAAACGGATCCGTCCCCATTGACTTGCATTGTAATTCAGGACGGATCCGTTTGGCTCCGCACGGCCAGGCGGACACCAAAAC
This sequence comes from Bufo bufo, assembly GCF_905171765.1. Lineage (NCBI taxonomy): Eukaryota > Metazoa > Chordata > Amphibia > Anura > Bufonidae > Bufo > Bufo bufo. Next base: position 40,151,105 of record NC_053389.1, read on the forward strand.
GACTTTTTTTTCATGTCCGTGGATCCTCCAAAAATCAAGGAAGACCCACGGACGAAAAAACGGTCACGGATCACGGAAAAACGGGACCCGTTTTTGCGGACCGCAAAAAAATACGTTCGTGTGCAGGAGGCCATAGAAGCCAATTTTCCCCACTTTAGGGGAATAAAAAATTCCTTCCCGACTCCAATCAGGCAATCAGAATAACTCCCTGGATCACCGACCCATCCCTAGTAGCTGTAGCCTGTAATATTAATACACTCCAGAAATACATCCAGGCCCCTCTTGAATTCCTTTATTGTACTCACCATCAACACCTCCTCAGGCAGAGAGTTCCATAGTCTCACTGCTCTTACCTTAAAGAATCCTTTTCTATGTTTGTGTACAAACCTTCTTTCCTCCAGACGCAGAGGATGTCCCCTCGTCACAGTCACAGACCTGGGGATAAATAGATGATGGGATAGATCTCTGTACTGACCCCTGATATATTTATACATATTAATTAGATCTCCCCCCAGTCGTCTTTTTTCTAAAGTGAATAACCATAATTTTGATAATCTTTCAGGGTACTGTAGTCTCCCCATTCCAGTTATTACTTTAGTTGCCTTCCTCTGAACCTTCTCCAGCTCTGCTATGTCTGCCTTGTTTACAGGAGCCCAGAACTGTACACAGTACTCCATGTGTGGTCTGACTATCGATTTGTAAAGTGGTAGGACTATGTTCTTATCACGGGCATCTATGCCCCTTCTGATGCAACCCATTATCTTATTGGCCTTGGCAGCAGCTGCCTGACACTGGTTTTTGCAGCTTAGTTTGCTGTTTATTAAAATTCCTAGATCCTTTTCCATGTCAGTGTTACCGAGTGTTTTACCATTTAGTATGTACGGGTGACTTGCATAATTCCTTCCCATGTGCATAACTTTACATTTGTAAGTGTTAAACCTCATCTGCCACTAATCTGCCCAAGCCTCCAATCTATCCAGATCCCTCTGTAGTAGTATACTGTCCTCTGTAGTATATATACAGTATACTGTCCTCTGTAGTATATATACAGTATACTGTAGTATATATACAGTATACTGTCCTCTGTAGTATATATATATATATATACACACAGTATACTGTCCTCTGTAGTGTGTATATATATATATATATATATATACACAGTATACTGTCCTCTTCAGTGTAAATTACTTTACACATTTTTGTGTCATCTGCGAAAATTGATACTTTACTATGCAAGCCTTCTACAAGATCATTAATAAATATATTGAAGAGAATAGGGCCCAATACTGACCCCTGAGGTACTCCACTAGTGACAGTGACCCAATCTGAGTATGTACCGTTAATAACCACCCTCTGTTTTCTATCCCTCAGCCAGTTACTTACCCACTTACAGACGTTTTCTCCCAGTCTGAGCATTCTCATTTTATATACTAACCTTTTATGTGGTAAAGTGTCAAATGCTTTGGAGAAGTCCAGATATACGACATCCATTGTTTCGCCGCTGTCAAGTCTAGAACTTACCTCCTCATAGAAACTGATTAAATTAGTTTGGCATAGGGGCGGAGCTAGCGCCGGTCTGAGATGGCCGCTTGAATCCGGGCTCCGTCTTACTGACAAGTTTTAGCACCAGCAATCTTCTGCTTTCCACCCGAAAATGGTGAAAATAGGCAACCCCAAGGCAGGGGAACACCCCAGCTCTAACAAAAATCATGTCCAAGGGGGTGACATGGACAGATTCATCAAAAAAGCGGCTGTAGCTTTCGTCGCACGCGAGTCTAAGATGGCGCCGACTCAACAACAGAAAGCAGCCCAGCATGATAAATCGGACGAAGAGAGCGATACCGAAGAGCTACAAGGTAGGGGGGCCCTCCCGATTACCAGGAATTACCTGAAAAATACCTTAAATAAAGCATTGGAGCCCCTGCTCAGCGAATTTGCTGCAATGCGCCAGGATATGAGGCAAGTGGGTGAGCGAGTCGAGACGCTCGAGAACAACCAGGCCCAGATGCTGGATCACCAAAGAGCTACAACAGGCTCATTTCGTAGATGTAGTACTTACCTGAACGAGATGCAGAACGCTTTGGAAGATCAGGAGAACAGGGGACGACGGAACAACCTGCGGGTAAGAGGAATCCCTGAATCCGTTCTCCCTGGTGATATCCCTGCTGCTATCATTTCTCTTTGTGCCTCCCTCCTTGGCCCTGACTTCGCACCAGAGAGCATAATTGAGAGGGCACACAGGGCCCTGCGGCCTAAACCGAAAGCGGACGAACCCCCAAGGGACATTATCTGCAAGTTTCTGAACTTTCAGGTCAAGTCTGCTGTCCAGGAGGCCGCCAGAAATAGATCTGACATACTGTTTGAAGGAGCGCTAATATCGATCTATCAGGATTTGGCCCCTTCTACCTTAAAGAAGCGCAAACACCTTAAACCTCTAACGGAATGGCTGCGGGCTAATAGAATCCTGTACAAGTGGAACTTTCCGTTTGGCCTTTCCTTTTCCCAAGGAGGTCGTCGATTTAACATCACCGCACATGCTGATCTAGAGGCCGTCTATGATCACCTTCAAATTCCACCCATGCAAATAGAAAACTGAGATCAGTTCCAAGACCTCTTTGCCTTACCTGAAGTCCCAGAAATTGCAGCCTTCTCCCTGCATCACACTCCCAAGTCTCATAAAACGGGGAAGAGAAGCCGTCAACTAACACCCAAGAGACTGACTCAAGAATGATACCTCCGACCATCCAGCCACAACCATGGACAGGGGCGATATTCATTTACAGGACTTTAGTGGATCTATCCAGAGATTCAGCTTCTATCTGCACAGTCTAGTCCATTTCTGCTAGTAGATCCACTATATAACCTCTTATTAGTCATGTTTAAGCTAGCCTCTATCAGAAAATGTTTCCACAGCACATGTCTATTGGTTATCTACCCCTGTCCATCCCCAGTTTCTAGTGGGCCTTACTCAATCCTTATACCCCTAGGCTTTTCTAATATAGCCTAACTAGGCCCTTTTTTCTCTCCCCATTAGGGTTCCTGTCAACTGCTTGCTTGTTTAAAACACTATTCCGTTTTCAGGTAGCATCCATACGTGCTAAACGTCATGTAAACTGGTCTTAGACCAATTTTCCCCCATGCTTTACACCAGTGGTTCTCATTCCACTCTATGTTATTTTTTGTACTTTTCTTTTGTTCTCACTGTTTCCCCTGTCCCATTATTTTATTTTAGGTACCTGACAAAGACTTCCTTGATAAATCAGCGATACAAGCAGGTTCGCGGGTTTCCAGCTTCTCCTCCGGATGGGGCAGGGCCTCTTCAGATCGTGAGTGTTCTCTCTTGGGGGACCAGCACACACTATACTCACTCGTTCACAATAATAATTAATTATGGCTGACATCCATATAGCTTCCTATAATGTGAAAGGTTTTAACTCGCCCTCTAAGAGAAGCCAGATCTTCTCCATCCTGCGCAAGGAGGGAGCGGGTGTGCTGCTCCTCCAAGAGACACACTTCAGATTTAACCATTACCCTAACATGGAATTTTCTCATTATCCCACGTGGTTCCATAGTGGGGGAGCTACTGCCTCGTCTGGAGGAGTAAGTATTGGTTTTAAGAGGAAAATACCTTTCAAACCTACCAACCACCTCCAAGATCCAGAGGGTAGATTTATCATGGTGAAAGGTTACATAGGTTCCCAAATGTACTCCTTCGTCAACCTGTACGTTCCTAATAACAACCAGGCTAAATGGCTTTCTTCCATTGTTCAAACAATTTCCTCTTTTAAGGAAGGTATAGTTAGAGTGGGAGGGGATCTTAATACAGCCCTTGACCTGCAGATAGACTCTTCCTCACACAAAACTCCCCATTCTAGGCGCTCCCTAAAGCTCATTAAGAACTTCTTCTGGGATCTCCACTTAGTGGATGTATGGCGTACCCTATACCCTAACACTCTGGATTATATATTCTATTCCCATGTCCACAGCTCATATCACCGTATAGATTACATCTTCATATCTAAAGAGCACTTCCAATTATGCCAAAAGGCTAGCATTGGGTCTATACACCTATCTGACCATGCTCCTATATACCTAATGGTAACCTCCCCCATGCAAAAACCCAAGAGTTTTAGTTGGAGATTGAACGAGTCCATCCTAGGTAATACTGAAGCAGTTGAAAAAATAGCCACGTTACTGGATGAATACTTCAAACGTAACTCCCTTCCAGAATTATCTCCCCAAGTCACCTGGGACGCTCATAAACCCTTTATTAGAGGTGAATTTATTAGCATTGGCTCCCATCTAAAGAAACTGCGGGAAGGCAAAATAAATAGTCTCCTCTCCACAATAAGGAAGCTTGAAGTAGGCCATAAAAAATCTAGGACTGAAATTCAACTTCAGGAACTTTCCAAAGCCAGAGCAGAACTAAGGGCCCTATTAAAGAGTAAATCAGCAAAGTATTACCTTAACTCCCAATATAAATTCTATGCACATGGCGACAAAGCCACCAAATTTCTGATAAGCAGAATTAAGGCCAGGAGAGCAGACAATTATATACATCAACTCTCTTCACCGAAAGGTGAGCCAATTTTCGCTTCATCAAAAATTGCGGCTCAATTTAGAGACTTTTATGAAGCCCTTTACAATATCCCGTCCTCTTTTTCCCCTTCTGCTCACTCCTCATTAATCGATACCTTCTTGAAACCCCTGTCATGCCCAACTCTAACCGTGGAACAGAAACACTCCCTAGAGGCTCCATTTACCATCAAGGAGCTATCCATAGCTTTGGCCCAAATGCCCCAGGGTAAAAGCCCAGGGCCAGATGGCCTCCCCGCCTCTTATTACAAAATTTTCAAGAAACAACTCCTGCCTCATCTACTCACTGTTTGCAACCAAACCCTGCAAAACATCTCCCTTTCTAGAGACATGACGTCTGCGCATATTGCTTTGATTACTAAGGAGGGGAAGGACTCCAAAATGTGTGCTAATTATAGGCCAATATCTTTACTCAACATAGATCTTAAGCTTCTAGCGAAACTTTTGGCTAACCGTTTGGCAGTCCTTCTCCCTCTTCTGGTACATATGGACCAGGTGGGCTTTGTCCGGGGTAGGGAAGGCAGAGACAATACGGCCAGAGTTATTAATGTACTTTGCCATGCCAAATGCACTTCCTCTCCACTTGTACTCCTCAGTACCGACGCTGAAAAAGCGTTTGATCGCATAAACTGGAACTATTTAAGTCACGTACTAGATCGGTTCGGCCTACCTGGTCCATATATCAAGGCAGTATTTGCTATGTACGAGCAGGCCACAGCACGGGTCATGGTCAATGGCGACCTTTCCATTCCCTTTCGAATACATAACGGTACACGTCAGGGATGCCCATTATCCCCCCTCCTATTCATCCTAGCTATGGAACCCCTCTTAATAAAACTCCGGGCGGACACTGAGGTTAAGGGATCGTTTTTAGGAGGTAGGAGCCATAAACTAGCCGCCTTTGCTGACGACGTTATGATTATGACCTCTAACCCCAGAGTTTCCCTCCCTTTAATTCAGGAACATTTAAGAATCTATAGTGAGGTTTCGGATTTTAAGATTAATGAAAGTAAATCCATTATAATTAGTACGGGCCTATCTCCTCAACTTAAACGTTCGTGGTTGGAAAACTCCCCATTTAACTGGTCATCCCCAACAGTAACTTACTTAGGAGTAAAGATTAGTCCGAACACTTAAGATCTCTTCTCACTTAATTTCACCCCTTTGAAATCCTCCTTATTTGAAGCGTTAGATAAACTCAACAAATCAGCCCCGACTCTCTCGTGGTTTGGAAGGAAAAACCTTCTCTCTTCCCTTGTCATCCCCCGCCTCACTTACCTTCAACAAGTCCTACCAATTCCTATCCCAAAATCCTACTACACCGTCCTCAGACAAAAATTTTGTGCATTTATATGGAACGGGAGAAGAGCTAGACTCTCTTATTCTTTCCTGTCCCAATCTAGAGCTACAGGAGGAATTGGCTTGCCAGATCCTGAACTTTATGGGAGGGCCATATTGATGACTAGAGTCATCGATTGGTTGAGAAATTCAAAAAACAAGTCCTGGGTCGCCCTAGAACAAAATATCATTGGCATGCCTGCCCGTGCTGTATGCCTTGGCTCTAACCCCCCCCCCCCCCCCCTCTATCAATCTACAGTCATACCCAATAATTAAAGCTACCATCGAAACATGGAAATGGTGGAACCAATCTCATTGCTCAATCCCCTTCCCTTCTCCTCTGATCATAATCAGTGATATTCTTGGTTCCGCCTCTTCTGGACCTCGCAATACCTTCTCCAATTCAATTAGATCCTCAACAGTCCCTATATTACATCTTCTGGAGCCTCAGGGCTTAATGCCCATGTCTGACACTATTAAATCACTACTCAAGCCTCAACCTTGTGATCTTACACTTATTCCGCTTATTAACACTTTCATTCGGAAAAATAATTCAAAAGGTGAGCTCCAACGACCTCTTACCTGGTTTGAAGCCTTAATAATAAATCCAAATCCCCCCAAAAAAATAATTTCACTTATCTACAATAAATTGAGATCCCCTCCCCTAATTTCCAAACCGGCTTTCATTCGTTATTGGGAGAAGGAGACGGGCTTGGAAATTCCCTTCCAGACCCTTCCTTCATTATTTGAAACCCCTCATAAATTATCCAGATGCGTAAGAGCCCAGGAAAACGGTTATAAGATACTGTCACAATGGTACATTACACCTACTAAGTCAGCACGTTTCACCAGACCTTCTTCTAATAAATGCTGGAGATGTCAAGATGAACCAGGCACTTTCCTCCACATATGGTGGTCGTGCCCCCCCATAAACAAATGGTGGAAAGAGATCTTTCATTTATGCAATCAAATTTGCTCCTCCGACACGACCGTTTCTCCATATGGGGCTCTACTTACTCTTTTTGATAATAAAGCCTCCTTGGCTCCTTCTTACCTTTTCAAGCAGCTCTTGCTAGCGGCCCGCTTGCTGATTCCCAAATATTGGCTGCAAACAACTGTTCCCACAGTGGAACAGTGGAGGCTCAAGGTTGACCAAATTCACCGATTTGAAGAACTAGCCTCATGGGAGTCAAGAACGCACTCGATATTCATGAAAAGATGGGCCCCTTGGACAAAATATAGATTCCCTTCCCCCGTTATAAATTCAGCTTAGATGAAAGAACCTAAACACACTAGGTCACACTAAATTTCCCCTCTAACCTCCACTCATGTCCTTATGAAATCCCAGGTTTTGGGACCCACATCATAATCTACCCCCTTCATAAAGATCTGTAGTGTCCATCCTTATGGAATCCTGAACCTTCTTCTTTTTTGCTATGTATTGCTTGAGATATATTGAATAATTAGGCTGTGTTTTCTGCACACTGAAATGTAACAGTCCTCTGTCTAACCCTGCACAGTCTAAATTATTAATGCTTTGTATTTGCCCGGTACCGTTTTACACCACTGTTGTTGTTGTTCACATTGTATTTTCTTAATTTGAAAATAAAGCTTTAAAAAAAAAAAAAAAAATCAATAAGATTAGTTTTAAAAAAAAAAAAAATATAATAATAATTAGTTTGGCATGACCGATCCCTCACGAAGCCATGCTGATATGGCGTTATTTGCTTATTTACGTTGAGATGCTCTATGATAGCATCTCTCAGAAAACCTTCAAACAGTTTACCCACAACAGATGTTAAACTTACCGGCCTATAGTTTCCAGGCTCTCTTTTTGGACCCTTTTTGAATATTGGCACCACATTTGCCATGCGCCAATCCTGTTGGACATTCCCTGTCAGTATAGAGTCCGCAAATATCAGAAATAAGGGTCTGGCTATGACATTACTTAATTCCCTTAGGATACGGGGGTGTATGCCATCCGGTCCTGGCGATTTGTCTATTTTAATTTTTTTAAGTCGCTGATGTAATTCTTCCTGGGTCAGACAGGACACTTTTAATGGGAAATTTATTTTTACATTCTGCATGTCATCTGACAGTATATTTTCCTCAGTGAATACATTGTAAAAAAAAATTTTTTAACATCTTTGCTTTCTCCTTGTCGCTTTCTGCAACTCTCCCCTCATTACTCTTTAACCACCTCAGCCCCCATGGCTTAAACACCCTGAAAGACCAGGCCACTTTTTACACTTCTGACCTTCACTACTTTCACCATTTATTGCTCGGTCATGCAACTTACCACCCAAATGAATTTTACCTCCTTTTCTTCTCACTAATAGAGCTTTCATTTAGTGGTATTTCATTGCTGCTGACATTTTTACTTTTTTTGTTATTAATCGAAATTTAACGATTTTTTTGCAAAAAAATGACATTTTTCACTTTCAGTTGTAAAATTTTGCAAAAAAAACGAGATCCATATATAAATGTGGCTCTAAATTTATTGTTCTACATGTCTTTGATAAAAAAAAAATGTGAGCACCTGTCATGTTTCCTGAGGTTCTACAATGGCCAGACAGTACAAACACCCCACAAGTGACCCCATTTCGGAAAGTAGACACCCTAAGGTATTCGCTGATGGGCATAGTGAGTTCATAGAACTTTTTATTTTTTGTCACAAGTTAGCGGAAAATGATGATTTATTTATTTATTTATTTTTTTCTTACAAAGTCTCATATTCCACTAACTTGTGACAAAAAATAAAAACTTCCATGAACTCACTATGCCCATCAGCGAATACCTTGGGATGTCTTCTTTCCAAAATGGGGTCACTTGTGGGGTAGTTATACTGCCCTGGCATTCTAGGTGCCCAAATGTGTGGTAAGGAGTTTGAAATCAAATTCTGTAAAAAATGGCTGGTGAAATCCGAAAGGTGCTTGTATAAAAAAATTGTAAAAGTTGTCTTTTGCCAAGATATTTCTCTCACCCAGCATGGGTATATGTAAAATGACACCCCAAAACACATTCCCCAACTTCTCCTGAATACGGAGATACCAGATGTGTGACACTTTTTTGCAGCCTAGGTGGGCAAAGGGGCCCATATTCCAAAGAGCACCTTTCGGATTTCACCAGCCATTTTTTACAGAATTTGATTTCAAACTCCTTACCACACATTTGGGCCCCTAGAATGCCAGGGCAGTATAACTACCCCACAAGTGACCCCATTTTGGAAAGAAGACACCCCAAGGTATTCGCTGATGGGCATAGTGAGTTCATGGAAGTTTTTATTTTTTGTCACAAGTTAGTGGAATATGAGACTTTGTAAAAAAAAAAAAAAAAAAAATCATCATTTTCCACTAACTTGTGACAAAAAATAAAAACTTCCATGAACTCACTATGTCCATCAGCGAATACCTTGGGATGTCTTCTTTCCAAAATGGGGTCACTTGTGGGGTAGTTATACTGCCCTGGCATTCTAGGGGCCCAAATGTGTGGTAAGGAGTTTGAAATCAAATTCTGTAAAAAATGGCCGGTGAAATCCGAAAGGTGCTCTTTGGAATATGGGCCCCTTTGCCCACCTAGGCTGCAAAAAAGTGTCACACATCTGGTATCTCCGTATTCAGGAGAAGTTGGGGAATGTGTTTTGGGGTGTCATTTTACATATACCCATGCTGGGTGAGAGAAATATCTTGGCAAAAGACAACTTTGTATAAAAAAATGGTAAAAGTTGTCTTTTGCCAAGATATTTCTCTCACCCAGCATGGGTATATGTAAAATGACACCCCAAAACACATTCCCCAACTTCTCCTGAATACGGAGATACCAGATGTGTGACACTTTTTTGCAGCCTAGGTGGGCAAAGGGGGCCATATTCCAAAGAGCACCTTTCGGATTTCACTGGTCATTTTTTACAGAATTTGATTTCAAACTCCTTACCACACATTTGGGCCCCTAGAATGCCAGGGCAGTATAACTACCCCACAAGTGACCCCATTTTGGAAAGAAGACACCCCAAGGTATTCGCTGATGGGCATAGTGAGTTCATGGAAGTTTTTATTTTTTGTCACAAGTTAGTGGAATATGAGACTTTGTAAGAAAAAAAATAAATAAAAAATCATCATTTTCCACTAACTTGTGACAAAAAATAAAAAATTCTAGGAACTCGCCATGCCCCTCACGGAATACCTTGGGGTGTCTTCTTTCCAAAATGGGGTCACTTGTGGGGTAGTTATACTGCCCTGGCATTTTCCAGGGGCCCTAATGTGTGGTAAGTAGGTAAATGACCTGTGAAATCCTAAAGGTGCTCTTTGGAATATGGGCCCCTTTGCCCACCTAGGCTGCAAAAAAGTGTCACACATGTGGTATCGCCGTATTCAGGAGAAGTTGGGGAATGTGTTTTGGGGTGTCATTTTACATATACCCATGCTGGGTGAGAGAAATATCTTGGCAAAAGACATTTTTTTTATACAAAGTTGGCATTTGACCAAGATATTTCTCTCACCCAGCATGGGTATATGTAAAATGACACCCCAAAACACATTCCCCAACTTCTCCTGAGTACGGCGATACCAGATGTGTGACACTTTTTTGCAGCCTAGATGCGCAAAGGTGCCCAAATTCCTTTTAGGAGGGCATTTTTAGACATTTGGATACCAGACTTCTTCTCACGCTTTGGGGCCCCTAGAATGCCAGGGCAGTATAAATACCCCACATGTGACCGCATTTTGGAAAGAAGACACCCCAAGGTATTCAATGAGGGGCATGGTGAGTTCATAGAATTTTTTTTTTTTGGCACAAGTTAGCGGAAATTGATCATTTTTATTTTTTTCTCACAAAGTCTCCCTTTCCGCTAACTTGGGACAAAAATTTCAATCTTTCATGGACTCAATATGCCCCTCACGGAATACCTGGGGGTGTCTTCTTTCCGAAATGGGGTCACATGTGGGGTATTTATACTGCCCTGGCATTCTAGGGGCCCTAAAGCGTGAGAAAAAGTCTGGAATATAAATGTCTAAAAAAATTTACGCATTTGGATTCCGTGAGGGGTATGGTGAGTTCATGTGAGATTTAATTTTTTGACACAAGTTAGTGGAATATGAGACTTTGTAAGAAAAAAAAAAAAAATTCCGCTAACTTGGGCCAAAAAAATGTCTGAATGGAGCCTTACAGGGGGGTGATCTATGACAGGGGGGTGATCAATGACAGGGGGGTGATCTATGACAGGGGGGTGATCAGAGAGTCTATATGGGGTGATCACCCCCCTGTCATTGATCACCCCCCTATAAGGCTCCATTCAGATGTCCGTATGTGTTTTGCGGATCCGATCCATGTATCCGTGGATCCGTAAAAATCATACAGACATCTGAATGCAGCCTGACAGGGGGGTGATCAATGACAGGGGGGGGTGATCAATGACAGGGGGGTGATCAGGGAGTCTATATGGGGTGATCACCCCCCCTGGAAGGCTCCAGGGAGACGCCTGTATGTGTTTTGCGGATACGATCCATCTATCAGTGGATCCGTAAAAATCATGCGGACATCTGAATGGAGCTTTACAGGGGGGTGATCAATGACAGGGGGGTAATCAATGACAGGGGGGTGATCAGGGAGTCTATATGGGGTGATCACCACAGTCATTGATCACGCCCCTGTAAGGCTCCATTTAGACGTCCGTATGCGTTTTGCGGATCCGATCCATCTATCAGTGGATCCGTAAAAATCATGTGGACATCTGAATGGAGATTTACAGGGGGTTGATCAATGACAGGGGTGTAATCAATGACAGGGGGGTGATCAGGGAGTCTATATGGGGTGATCACCACAGTCATTGATCACGCCCCTGTAAGGCTCCATTCAGACGTCCGTATGCGTTTTGCGGATCCGATCCATCTATCAGTGGATTCGTAAAAATCATGCGGACATCTGAATGGAGCTTTACAGGGGGTTGATCAATGACAGGGGTGTAATCAATGACAGAGGGGTGATCAGGGAGTCTATATGGGATGATCACCACAGTCATTGATCACGCCCCTGTAAGGCTCCATTCAGACGTCCGTATGCGTTTTGCGGATCCGATCCATCTATCAGTGGATCCGTAAAAATCATGCGGACATCTGAATGGAGCTTTACAGGGGGTTGATCAATGACAGGGGGGTAATCAATGACAGGGGGGTGATCAGGGAGTCTATATGGGGTAATCACCACAGTCATTGATCACGCCCCTGTAAGGCTCCATTCAGACGTCCGTATGCGTTTTGCGGATCCGATCCATCTATCAGTGGATCCGTAAAAATCATGCGGACATCTGAATGGAGCTTTGCAGGGGGGTAATCAATGACATGGGGGTAATCAATGACAGGGGGGTGATCAGGGAGTCTATATGGGGTGATCACCACAGTCATTGATCACACCCCTGTAAGGCTCCATTCAGACGTCCGTATGCGTTTTGCGGATCCGATCCATCTATCAGTGGATCCGTAAAAATCATGCGGACATCTGAATGGAGCTTTACAGGGGGGTAATCAATGACAGGGGGGTAATCAATGACAGGGGGGTGATCAGGGAGTCTATATGGGGTGATCAGGGGTGATCAAGGGTGAATAAGGGGTTAATAAGTGACAGGGGGGGGTGTAGTGTAGTGGTGCTTGATGCAACATATTACTGAGCCACCTGTGTCCTCTGGTGGTCGATCCAAACAAAGGGGACCACCAGAGGACCAGGTAGCAGGTATATTAGACGCTGTTATCAAAACAGCGTCTAATATACCTGTTAGGGGTTAAAAAAAACACATCTCCAGCCTGCCAGCGAACGATCGCCGCTGGCAGGCTGGAGATCAACTCTCTTACCTTCCGAGATGACGCGTATAGGCGTGACTGTGTGCAGCGCTGCCACCTCCGGAACGCGAATCTGCGTTAAGCAGTCCGGAGGTGGTTAAAGGGCCGACACCTTCAGATTTATACTTTTTAACATTTATATAATTGAAGAACATTTTAGGGTTAGTTTTACTCTTTTTAGCAATTAATCTCTCGGTCTCTAGTTTGGCCGCTTTTATTTGTTTTTTACATGTTCAATTTTTTTCCTTATAGTTTTTCAGTGCTTCCGTGCTACCCTCCTGTTTTAGTGATTTATATGCTTTCTTTTTGTCATTTATTGCTTTCTTTACAGTTCTATTTATCCATATTGTAGAAATGCAACTGTATGTGGTGATTTACATTGCTTTTGCTGACAACTATAGAGGTTCTGGGGTGAAAGAGTCAATGAAAAGTATGCCCCTCACAGTATTTGGGGTAGAGTGAATATTTTGACTCCTCAAGTATTTTGTAGAAACTAATGTGCAGCAGACCATGTAAAACTAAAACAGAAATTTTTCCATAGAGATGGCTTTTTGGAGCCTAGCTGATTCTGCGATAGCATCCCTGGTCCTTACAGTGAGATATTTAAACAAGCGACTTCTGGCCACAGTCCCCTTGTGTATTGTTGGCTTGATTCTAACTGGTCCTCCAACTAACAGCAGACAGGGTCTAAATCTTAACTCGTATTTACTGTTTTCCTTCTTTACTGTTCATCCCCATGAAACATGTGCTCCATGCTAATAAGTGTGTGTCCTGTGCAATGTAGGCATGCCTTGAAGAGCCATTCGAGGGTGAATACATTTGCACTAGATGCAATGACGTTGCATATTTGGAAGCCAAAATATTGGATCTAAATAAGCAGCTTGAAATACTTAGGGGCATTGCAAAACTAGAGAGAGGCTTAGTCCTCACTGTGCAGGCACTGACTGGGGTCAGTGAAATGGAGGTGGGAGGAGGAGGGCAAGATCAGGACTATCAGGTCAGCAGTTGGGTTAATGTAGGAAGAAGGGGTAGAGGGAAAAGTGCCAGAGAGGCTAGTCCTGAGCTAGTAAATATGCCTGTTTGGCTGATATTAGGGATAAAATCCCAGGGTCAGAAAAACTGCAGCAGAGCGTATCTTCTAGCAACCAGGAGGATCACCGGAGCAGGAAGGATGGGAAAAGGAGTGCAGCAAAGGTCAGACAGATGCTGGTGGTAGGGTACTCTATTATTAGGAGGACAGACAGGGTCATCTGTTGCCGAGACCGTGAATGCCAAACAGTGTCTTGTCTGCCGGTTGTTTCGATAAAAAAAATGAGAAAGAAAAGGTTTCTGCCTCGGCGCAAAATCACTGGAGAAGACGATCTTAATGCAAAAGCTATTCTTGATTTAATAGAAACAACGCGTTTCGGGGATTAAAAACTCCCCTTCATCAGGTTTCATAATGATACAATAAAAAAACAAAAAGGTACATATTTATAGATACAGCATATCGAAAAAACCGCCAAAAAGATGCACCTGGGTGACGCCCCCTAAGGGGAGGGGCCACCCCCAGGTGTCATCCCATGTGCAGCTTCAGTTTCTGTACAAGCAATCAGTATTGTGGATGTATGAATATTCCTAAGGGGTTAGGGCTAAAACCGCTGGTGTATTTATAAATATCACTTTATTCATAGCTGGTTTGTTATTAAGACAAAACTCCCTGTCACATGATCGCAAATACAAGTGGTCACGTGACATAAGAGACAGGAAGCAGAAGCAGCTTCTAGTGTTTTCTATTCCTCTCCCATCGTTAGGGGGAGAGAGGCTCACAGTGCCCGGTGCCTAGTATGTATATTGCGCTTGCATGTTGGTTGTTAAGGGGCGGTCATTGTATTTAGTGACGTCAGGTGTCACGTGATCGCTCCTTTTCGTTGTTCTCTGATTTATTTACCGATCCTATATTTGTCTCACAGTGATAATTGTCTCTGTTCATTTAGAGCTCTAGTGGATTTGTAGCCCAGGATACAATATATATAGATAAAATCGAAAATACAATCAAGAAATAAAAATCAAGATAAAAATCAAGATAAAAATAGAACATTCGATTAAAATTGTTCAGAGTAATCGAATAATATAGGAATAAATAGATAAATACATAAATGAATAAATAAATAAAAAATAAATAGATAAACTTCTGGCCAGGGGGTGACATATTTTGCATAATATCCCTGCTGGGCAAGCCTCACCCATATCACTATATTCAATGCAAATGGTTATAGATAGCCTTATGATGAAAAGGCTGTCTGTCTGCATGAAATCGGAGATTTAGTCAGCTGGTAAATGAATGATAATAATTTTTATATATTATAGACATTTTATAAATTGATTTCAAAGGCCTCATTTAGCCCATAGGGATTCAGGCTATTAAGTTTAAATATCCAGTACATCTCACGACGTCTGAGATATTGGACATCTTTCTGGAGGTGAATTGGGATATATTCAATGGGTGTTACCGTAAACCCAACACTGGTACCATCGTGGTGTTCGGCCGCGTGTCTAGATACGCTGTGTTTCATGAATTTTTTCTTAATATTTGAACGATGCTTGTTAAAACGGTTCCGTAGAGTTTGTATGGTGCGGCCCACATACTGCAGGTGACAGGGACACTCAAGGACATAAATTACATAGCTGGAGTTGCAAGTTAAATGGTGTTGTATTAGAAAGGACTCTCCGGTGGTGTGGCTATGGAAAGATGATCTTTGAAAAATATTATTACAGCATAAACATCTACGGTGACCGCATTTGAAACTACCGTTCGGGGCTCTAATGTCAATATCCTGTTCATTATTTGAATGTAATGCTGGTCTTAGTTTGCTAGGTGCCAGAAGGTTTTTCATGGTCTTCGCTCTTCTGTATTTGAAGCGTGGGGTATCTGGAATGATCTGACTTAATATGGGGTCTCTTTGCAAAATATACCAATATTTCCCCAAGGTTGCCTTTATGGCGGTATGTTTCTGGTTATACGTTGTCACAAAATTGTAGCAGTAGGACTCGAGATCAGTTTTCTCCCCTCTTTTCTTTGTTGGAGCCAGACATTCTGATTGTGTTAGTGTTTTGGCTCTATCAATGGCGCCCATTATGATGTTATTTGGGTACCCTTTTTAATCCAAACCTGGAGGTAAGGATATTGCTTTGAGTGATGAAGTCTGTATCTAGTGTACAGTTGCGCCGAATGCGTTTAAACTGACTGAATGGAATATTTGCCTTCCATTTCCTGTAGTGTATACTGTCAAAACTGAGATAGCTGTTGCTATCTACCTTTTTGAAAAAAGTACGGGTTTTTATTTCATTATTTAGGACGAAAATCTCCAGATCTAAGAATTCAATTGTCTTCCTATCTGATGTGCCTATAAACGAGATGCCCCAGTTGTTGGCATTGAGGTGAGATATGAAATCATCAATGGTGGATTTCTCGCCATCCCAGATAAAAATAAGATCATCGATGTATCTTTTGAAAAAGATGATATTTGGCCAGAATTTACTTTGATAAATGTAAGTTTCTTCAAACATTCCCATAAAAAGGTTCGCTAGACTTGGTGTGAAACGCGTCCCCATCGCGGTCCCCCTTGTTTGTTTGTAGATCTGGTCTTGAAAAGTGAATGTGTTGTGGGTAACAATGAATTCTATACCATTTATAATAAAGGTTTTTTGTTCTAGAGGCATTTCGGAATCGTTGTTTAGAAAAGCAGAAACACACTGTAGTCCCAGTTTGTGGGATATGTTTGTGTATAGGGCTGAAACGTCTAATGTCAGCCAATGGTAACTTTCTTTCCATTCCAAATCTTTTATAGATGTTATAAGGGATGGAGAGTCCTTTAGATATGATTTTAAGGTTAGAACATATTTCTGGATGTGAACATCAATATAATGAGAGAGATTACGAGTGAGTGAAGTCACTCCGGAGATAATAGGTCTACCTGGGGGATTTACTGGGTCTTTATGATTTTTTGGAAGATGGTAGAATGTTGCAAGTGTGGATTCTTTTACTAGAATATATTCTTTCTCTTTTTTATCAAGAACTCTAGCTGCTGATTTAATTAATCTCTCAAAATCTTCTCTATCTTTGCTAGACGGGTCCTCGGAGAGTGGTTGGTAGTAGTTAGTGTTTGAGAGTATATTCAGGGCTTCTTTTAGGTACTCCTCTCTATTTTGAATGACAATTCCGCCTCCTTTGTCAGCGTTTCTTATTATTATCTTTGTGTTGGACTGTAGATTTTTAAGAGCTATTTTCTCACATGGTTTGAGGTTATGTTTCTTATGGGGGTGTGGTGGGGATCCCTGATTGATTTGTCTAAAGTCATTGGACACTAGGGAATAAAATGTGTCCAAGAAGTTTCCCTTGTGGTGTATGGGATAGAAGCTAGACGGTGGTTTAAGACCTGATGGAATGGCTTTCACTTCATCTCCCTCAGATATTGGAGTAGTATCAGTTACTGTTTCAGAGTTTTTTGTTGTTGTATTTTCTAGCATTTTAAAATGTCTTTTCAAAGTGAGTTTTTTAATAAACCGGTTTAGGTCTAAAAACAGATCGAATTCATTTATTTTGCTTGTTGGGCAAAATGACAGGCCTTTAGATAATACTGCAATTTCTGCATTTTTTAGAACATATGATGATAGGTTAAAGATACCCAGTGAATTTCGGGTGTTTTTTGGATTTTGCTTCACCATCAGACTTTCCTTTTTATTTTTGTTTTTATTTTTTCCCGCTCGGCATCCTCTTCTGAGTTTTTTCTTTTCGTTGGTTTTCGGCCCAGTGGGTGAAAAAAATGTGTAATATTGATTGTTTTGGGGCTTTTCATAATGGGGTATGCTGCCGTGGGGTTTAGGAGGGGTGGTAGAGCCATGAAGGATGGGCCTGCTATAGATAAATCATCTATGGATTCACGATCTGTATTGACTTGTGTGTTAGGTACCAGGGCATCAGGTGTAGTATGGTACACAGGGGATGTACCCGTGTGTACAGTGAGGAGCGAGTCAGCTTCTACATCTGAGGAATAGGAGAGAGTAGAGCACCTGGACTGGAATGTGGAGATGGATTGTGGATGATTGGAAAAAATAGTGGGTGGAAGGTTTAGAGGTCCACACTCTGCCATGATTTTTTATGGAATTCCAATGGATGGAGATGTGATGGAGATAGTATTGTTAAAGATTGGAAGGCTACCTAATTTACTAGGGGTGAGTAATGGAGTGTGGTTGCTCAGGTTCGGCATATTGCGAATCGGATTGACAGATTGCTGGGTGGGGCTAGGGAAGACCCGGCGGTCATGATACACATTGGCACCAATGACAAAACCAGGGGGAGATGGAAGATCCTTAGAAATTATTTTAGGGAACAGGAGTGAAGCTTAAGTCCAGGAACTCCAAGGTAGGGTTTTCAGAAATACTACCAGTGCCACGAGCATCTTCAGAGAGACAACGGGAGCTTAGGGAGTTAAATAAGTGGCTCAGAAGCTGGTGCAGGAAGGAAGGGTTTGGGTTCATGGAGAACTGGGCCGACTTCTCTGTCATTTACAGGCTCTACAGTAGGAATAGGCTGCAACTTAAAGAGGACCTTTCACCAGAATAAAGTATCTAAATTGACTATATAGACGTGTAGAGCGGCGCCCAGGGATCCCCCTGCACTTACTGTTATCCCCGGGCGCCGCTCCGTTCTCCAGTTATTGCCTCTGGTATGTTCATAGTTAGGCTCCACCCAGGGGAACCTGCCGGCGTCTCTTTCTCCTATGCTGTAGCGCTGGCCAATCGCAGCGCTCAGCTCATAGCCAGAACAGATGTAGCAGGGTTAACACTCAAACTCAACTCAAATTTCTTAACTCATCGTGTTATCTTGAAACAAAAGCCATTGAAAATCAATTGATGGTGTTTGCTTAACGCATTTAGTTTAAATAACACAACTCATAAAGCATGAGTGTTAAGCCTACTACATCTGTATAAACATCAACCAAGGTAACCCAAAAATCCCAGATAATCACTTTACAGGTAATAGTAATTTAAAATGTATTTTCACAAGTGCCAGAAGTCTAGATACCAAAATGGGGGAGGTGGAGGCTATGGTACTAGAAGGACACATAGATGTAGTTGGTGTGGCTGAGACATGGTTGGACTCTTCGCAAGACTGGGCTGTAAATATTGCAGGTTTTACACTATTTAGGGTCAATTGGAAAGGCGGTGGCGTGTGCCTATATGTGAGGAGTGATCTGAAGACAAGTGTGAAAGAGGCAATTGTGGGTGAGAATGGTGAAGATGTTGTAACCTTATGGGTGGAATTTCAAAGGGATATAAACACTGAAAAAATAATATGTGGTGTAATCTATAGACCCCCTAACATCACAGAGAAAATAGAAATACAACTGTATAACCAACTTGAGCAGGCTGCACAGGCTGGTACAGTGGTCATAATGGGAGATTTGAACTTCCTAGACATTGACTGGGTCATGGTTCTGCCTCAACCACAAAGGGGAGAAGATTCCTCAATTTGCTGCAAGACCATTTTATGGGACAGTTTGTAGAAGCTCCCACTAGGGGCAATTCTCTGTTGGATCTGGTAATTTCTAATGATGCAGAGCTTGTTGGAAATGTTACTGTTTGAGAAGCACTAGGTAATAGTGACCACAATATAGTTATATTCCCTATAAACTATAAGAAGCAAACTCTGTCAGACACTGAATTTTAAAAAGGCTAATTTCCCAGGGTTGAGGGCAGAATTTCAGGGCATAGACTGGGAGTAGCTACTGTCACATAAGAATACTGAGGCTAAAAGGGAGAGCTTTAAATCCACATTGAGTAATTGCACTAAAATATTTATTCCTTTAGGTAACAAGTATAAACAGCTAAAATTAAACCCCCCATGGTTTAGCGCTACTGTAAAAAGGGCAATAAAAGAAAAAAAAGGGCATTTAGGTTTACAAAGTGCTTAATAAAATCTGTAAAAAGGAGATAAGATTAGCAAAAATACAAAAAAAAAACTGGTGGCAAAAGAGAGCAAAACAAATCCCCAAAAATTCTTTAAATATATAAATGCTAAAACAAACAAACAAGATCAGAGCAGGTAGATCCCCCTAAATAATAGTAAAGGGTGGGGTAGTCACTGAAGATAAGGAAAAGGTAAAGTTACTAAATGTTTTTTTTAGCTCTGTACATATAAAAGAAGAGAAAGTAGCTGATATCTGTGGTGCTGGGGCTGTTAGTACATCCAGTAATATACTCATCATGCTTTGGGGTGCTTTTCTGCAAAGGGGACAGGACGACTGCACTGTATTAACCACCTCAGCCCCTATAGCTTAAACACCCTTAATGACCAGGCCACTTTTTACACTTCTGACCTACACTATTTTAACCGTTTATTGCTCGGTCATGCAACTTACCACCCAAATGAATTTTACCTCCTTTTCTTCTCACTAATAGAGCTTTCATTTGGTGGTATTTCATTGCTGCTGACATTTTTACTTTTTTTGTTATTAATCGAAATGGAACGATTTTTTTTGCAAAAAAATGACATTTTTCACTTTCAGTTGTAAAATTTTGCAAAAAAAACGACATCCATATATAAATTTTGCTCTAAATTTATTGTTCTACATGTCTTTGATAAAAAAAAAAATGTTTGGGTAAAAAAAAAAATGGTTTGGGTAAAAGTTATAGCGTTTACAAACTATGGTACAAAAATGTGAATTTCCGCTTTTTGAAGCAGCTCTGACTTTCTGAGCACCTGTCATGTTTCCTGAGATTCTACAATGCCCAGACAGTACAAACACCCCACAAATGACCCCATTTCGGAAAGTAGACACACTAAGGTATTCGCTGATGGGCATAGTGAGTTCATAGAACTTTTTATTTTTTGTCACAAGTTAGCGGAAAATGATGATTTTTTTTTTATTTTATTTTTTTCTTACAAAGTCTCATATTCCACTAACTTGTGACAAAAAATAAAAACTTCTTTGAACTCACTATGCCCATCAGCGAATACCTTGGGGTGTCTTCTTTCCAAAATAGGGTCACTTGTGGGGTAGTTAGACTGCCCTGGCATTCTAGGGGCCCAAATGTGTGGTAAGTAGTTTGAAATCAAAATCTGTAAAAAATGGCCGGTGAAATCCGAAAGGTGCTCTTTGGCATGTGGGCCCCTTTGCACACCTAGGCTACAAAAAAGTGTCACACATGTGGTATCTCCGTACTCAGGAGAAGTTGGGCAATGTGTTTTGGGGTGTCATTTTACATATACCCATGCTGGGTGAGAGAAATATCTTGGCAAAAGACAACTTTTCCAATTTTTTTATACAAAGTTGTCATTTGACCAAGATATTTATCTCACCCAGCATGGGTATATGTAAAATGACACCCCAAAACACATTGCCCAACTTCTCCTGAGTACGGAGATACCACATGTGTGCCACTTTTTTGCAGCCTAGGTGGGCAAAGGGGCCCACATTCCAAAGAGCACCTTTCGGATTTCACCGGCCATTTTTTTCACATTTTGAATTCAAAATACTTCCCACACATTTGGGCCCCTAGAATGCCAGGGCAGTATAATGACCCCACAAGTGACCCCATTTTGGAAAGAAGACATCCCAAGGTATTCCGTGAGGGGCATGGCGAGTTCCTAGAACTTTTTATTTTTTGTCACAAGTTAGCGGAAAATGATGATTTTTTTAATTTATTTTTTTCTTACAAAGTCTCATATTCCACTAACTTGTCACTTGTGGAGTAGTTATACTGCCCTGGCATTTTAGGGGCCGAATGCGTGAGAAGTGGTTTGAAATCAAAATCTGTAAAAAATGGCCGGTGAAATCCGAAAGGTGCTCTTTGGAATGTGTGCCCCTTTGCCCACCTAGGCTGCAAAAAAGTGTCACACATGTGGTATCGCCGTATTCAGGAGAAGTTGGGCAATGTGTTTTGGGGTGTCTTTTTACATATACTCATGCTGGGTGAGAGAAATATCTCGGCAAAAGACAACTTTTCCAATTTTTTATACAAAGTTGGCATTTGACCAAGATATTTATCTCACCCAGCATGGGTATATGTAAAATGACACCCCAAAACACATTGCCCAACTTCTCCTGAGTACGGCGATACCAGATGTGTGACACTTTTTTGCAGCCTAGATGCGCAAAGGGGCCCACATTCCTTTTATGAGGGCATTTTTAGACATTTGGATCCCAGACTTCTTCTCACGCTTTAGGGCCCCTAGAATGCCAGGGCAGTATAAATACCCCACATGTGACCCCATTTTGGAAAGAAGACACCCCAAGGTATTCAATGAGGGGCATGGCGAGTTCACAGAAATTTTTTTTTTTGGCACAAGTTAGCGGAAATTGATATATATATTTTTTTCTCACAAAGTCTCCCTTTCCGCTAACTTGGGACAAAAATTTCAATCTTTCATGGACTCAATATGCCCTTCACGGAATACCTTGGGGTGTCTTCTTTCCGAAATGGGGTCACATGTGGGGTATTTATACTGCCCTGGCATTCTAGGGGCCCTAAAGTGTGAGAAGAAGTCTGGAATATAAATGTCTAAAAATTTTTACGCATTTTGATTCCGTGAGGGGTATGGTGAGTTCATGTGAGATTTTATTTTTTGACACAAGTTAGTGGAATATGAGACTTTGTAAGAAAAAAATATATATTTCCGCTAACTTGGGCCAAAAAAATGTCTGAATGGAGCCTTACAGGGGGGTGATCAATGACAGTGGGGGTGATCAATGACAGGGGGTGATCAATGACAGGGGGGTGATCAGGGAGTCTATATGGGGTGATCACCCCCCTGTCATTGATCACCCCCCTATAAGGATCCATTCAGATGTCCGTATGTGTTTTGCGGATCCGATCCATGTATCAGTGGATCCGTAAAAATCATACGGACATCTGAATGCAGCCTTACAGGGGGTTGATCAATGACAGGGGGGTGATCAATGACAGGGGGGTGATCAATGACAGGGGGGTGATCAGGGAGTCTATATGTGGTGATCACCCACTGTCATTGATCACCACCTTGTAAGGCTGCATTCAGATGTCCGTATGCGTTTTGCGGATCCGATCCATGTATCAGTGGATCCGTAAAAATCATACGGACATCTGAATGCAGCCTTACAGGGGGGTGATCAATGACAGGGGGGTGATCAGGGAGTCTATATGGGGTGATCACCCCCGTCATTGATCACTTCCCTGTAAGGCTGCATTCAGATGTCCGTATGCGTTTTGCAGATCCAATCCATGTATCAGTGGATCCGTAAAAATCATACGGACATCTAAATGCAGCCTTACAGGGGGGTGATCAATGACAGGGGGGTGATCAATGACAGGGGGGTGATCAGGGAGTCTATATGGAGTGATCACCCCCTGTCATTGATCACCCCCCTGTAAGGCTGCATTCAGATGTTCGTATGCGTTTTGCGGATCCGATCCATGTATCAGTGGATCCGTAAAAATCATACGGACATCTGAATGCAGCCTTACAGGGGGGTGATCAATGACAGGGGGGTGATCAGGGAGTCTATATGGGGTGATCACCCCCTGTCATTGATCATCCCCCTGTAAGGCTGCATTCAGATGTCCGTATGCGTTTTGCGGATCCGATCCATGTATCAGTGGATCCGTAAAAATCATACGGACATCTGAATGCAGCCTTACAGGGGGTGATCAATGACATGGTGGTGATCAATGACGGGGGGGTGATCAGGGAGTCTATATGGGGTGATCAGGGGTGAATAAGGGGTTAATAAGTGACGGGGGAGTGTAGTGTAGTGTGGTGCTTGGTGCTACATATTGCTGAGCTACCTGTGTCCTCTGGTGGTCAATCCAAACAAAAGGGACCACCAGAGGACCAGGTAGCAGGTATATTAGACGCTGTTATCAAAACAGCGACTAATATACCTGTTAGGGGTTAAAAGGAGTGATCTGAAGACAAGTGTGAAAGAGGCAATTGTGGGTGAGAATGGTGAAGATGTTGTAACCTTATGGGTGGAATTTCAAAGGGATATAAACACTGAAAAAATATGTGGTGTAATCTATAGACCCCCTAACATCACAGAGAAAATAGAAATACAACTGTATAACCAACTTGAGCAGGCTGCACAGGCTGGTACAGTGGTCATAATGGGAGATTTGAACTTCCTAGACATTGACTGGGTCATGGTTCTGCCTCAACCACAAAGGGGAGAAGATTCCTCAATTTGCTGCAAGACCATTTTATGGGACAGTTTGTAGAAGCTCCCACTAGGGGCAATTCTCTGTTGGATCTGGTAATTTCTAATGATGCAGAGCTTGTTGGAAATGTTACTGTTTGAGAAGCACTAGGTAATAGTGACCATAATATAGTTATATTCCCTATAAACTATAAGAAGCAAACTCTGTCAGACACTGAATTTTAAAAAGGCTAATTTCCCAGGGTTGAGGGCAGAATTTCAGAGCATAGACTGGGAGTAGCTACTGTCACATAAGAATACTGAGGCTAAAAGGGAGAGCTTTAAATCCACATTGAGTAATTGCACTAAAATATTTATTCCTTTAGGTAACAAGTATAAACAGCTAAAATTAAACCCCCCATGGTTTAGAGCTACTGTAAAAAGGGCAATAAAAGAAAAAAAAGGGCATTTAGGTTTACAAAGTGCTTAATAAAATCTGTAAAAAGGAGATAAAATTAGCAAAAATACAAAAAAAAACTGGTGGCAAAAGAGAGCAAAACAAATCCCCAAAAATTCTTTAAATATATAAATGCTAAAAAAAAAACAAGATCAGAGCAGGTAGATCCCCTAAATAATAGTAAAGGGTGGGGTAGTCACTGAAGATAAGAAAAAGGTAAAGTTACTAAATGTTTTTTTTAGCTCTGTACATATAAAAGAAGAGAAAGGAGCTGATATCTGTGGTGCTGGGGCTGTTAGTACATCCAGTAATATACTCATCATGCTTTGGGGTGCTTTTCTGCAAAGGGGACAGGACGACTGCACTGTATTAACCACCTCAGCCCCTATAGCTTAAACACCCTTAATGACCAGGCCACTTTTTACACTTCTGACCTACACTACTTTAACCGTTTATTGCTCGGTCATGCAACTTACCACCCAAATGAATTTTACCTCCTTTTCTTCTCACTAATAGAGCTTTCATTTGGTGGTATTTCATTGCTGCTGACATTTTTACTTTTTTTGTTATTAATCGAAATGGAACGATTTTTTTTGCAAAAAAATGACATTTTTCACTTTCAGTTGTAAAATTTTGCAAAAAAAACGACATCCATATATAAATTTTGCTCTAAATTTATTGTTCTACATGTCTTTGATAAAAAAAAAAAATGTTTGGGTAAAAAAAAAAATGGTTTGGGTAAAAGTTATAGCGTTTACAAACTATGGTACAAAAATGTGAATTTCCGCTTTTTGAAGCAGCTCTGACTTTCTGAGCACCTGTCATGTTTCCTGAGATTCTACAATGCCCAGACAGTACAAACACCCCACAAATGACCCCATTTCGGAAAGTAGACACACTAAGGTATTCGCTGATGGGCATAGTGAGTTCATAGAACTTTTTATTTTTTGTCACAAGTTAGCGGAAAATGATGATTTTTTTTTAATTTTATTTTTTTCTTACAAAGTCTCATATTCCACTAACTTGTGACAAAAAATAAAAACTTCTTTGAACTCACTATGCCCATCAGCGAATACCTTGGGGTGTCTTCTTTCCAAAATGGGGTCACTTGTGGGGTAGTTATACTGCCCTGGCATTCTAGGGGCCCAAATGTGTGGTAAGTAGTTTGAAATCAAAATCAGTAAAAAATGGCCGGTGAAATCCGAAAGGTGCTCTTTGGCATGTGGGCCCCTTTGCCCACCTAGGCTGCAAAAAAGTGTCACACATGTGGTATCTCCGTACTCAGGAGAAGTTGGGCAATGTGTTTTGGGGTGTCATTTTACATATACCCATGCTGGGTGAGAGAAATATCTTGGCAAAAGACAACTTTTACAATTTTTTTATACAAAGTTGTCATTTGACCAAGATATTTATCTCACCCAGCATGGGTATATGTAAAATGACACCCCAAAACACATTGCCCAACTTCTCCTGAGTACGGAGATACCACATGTGTGACACTTTTTTGCAGCCTAGGTGGGCAAAGGGGCCCACATTCCAAAGAGCACCTTTCGGATTTCACCGGCCATATTTTACACATTTTGAATTCAAAATACTTCCCACACATTTGGGCCCCTAGAATGCCAGGGCAGTATAACTACCCCACAAGTGACCCCATTTTGGAAAGAAGACACCCCAAGGTATTCCGTGAGGGGCATGGCGAGTTCCTAGAACTTTTTATTTTTTGTCACAAGTTAGCGGAAAATGATGATTTTTTTAATTTATTTTTTTCTTACAAAGTCTCATATTCCACTAACTTGTCACTTGTGGAGTAGTTATACTGCCCTGGCATTTTAGGGGCCGAATGCGTGAGAAGTGGTTTGAAATCAAAATCTGTAAAAAATGGCCGGTGAAATCCGAAAGGTGCTCTTTGGAATGTGTGCCCCTTTGCCCACCTAGGCTGCAAAAAAGTGTCACACATGTGGTATCGCCGTATTCAGGAGAAGTTGGGCAATGTGTTTTGGGGTGTCTTTTTACATATACTCATGCTGGGTGAGAGAAATATCTCGGCAAAAGACAACTTTTCCAATTTTTTATACAAAGTTGGCATTTGACCAAGATATTTATCTCACCCAGCATGGGTATATGTAAAATGACACCCCAAAACACATTGCCCAACTTCTCCTGAGTACGGCGATACCAGATGTGTGACACTTTTTTGCAGCCTAGATGCGCAAAGGGGCCCACATTCCTTTTATGAGGGCATTTTTAGACATTTCGCAGACTTCTTCTCACGCTTTAGGGCCCCTAGAATGCCAGGGCAGTATAAATACCCCACATGTGACCCCATTTTGGAAAGAAGACACCCCAAGGTATTCAATGAGGGGTATGGCGAGTTCACAGAAATTTTTTTTTTTGGCACAAGTTAGCGGAAATTGATATATATTTTTTTTTCTCACAAAGTCTCCCTTTCCGCTAACTTGGGACAAAAATTTCAATCTTTCATGGACTCAATATGCCCCTCACGGAATACCTTGGGGTGTCTTCTTTCCGAAATGGGGTCACATGTGGGGTATTTATACTGCCCTGGCATTCTAGGGGCCCTAAAGCGTGAGAAGAAGTCTGGAATATAAATGTCTAAAAATTTTTACGCATTTGGATTCCGTGAGGGGTATGGTGAGTTCATGTGAGATTTTATTTTTTGTCACAAGTTAGTGGAATATGAGACTTTGTAAGAAAAAAATATATATTTCCGCTAACTTGGGCCAAAAAAATGTCTGAATGGAGCCTTACAGGGGGGTGATCAATGACAGGGGGGTGATCAATGACAGGGGGTGATCAATGACAGGGGGGTGATCAGGGAGTTTATATGGGGTGATCACCCCCCTGTCATTGATCACCCCCCTATAAGGCTCCTTTCAGATGTCCGTATGTGTTTTGCGGATCCGATCCATGTATCAGTGGATCCGTAAAAATCATACGGACATCTGAATGCAGCCTTACAGGAGGTGATCAATGACAGGGGGGTGATCAATGACAGGGGGGTGATCAATGACAGGGGGGTGATCAGGGAGTCTATATGGGGTGATCACCCACTGTCATTGATCACCCCCTTGTAAGGCTGCATTCAGATGTCCGTATGCGTTTTGCGGATCCGATCCATGTATCAGTGGATCCGTAAAAATCATACGGACATCTGAATGCAGCCTTACAGGGGGGGTGATCAATGACAGGGGGGTGATCAATGACAGGGGGGTGATCAGGGAGTCTATATGGGGTGATCACCCCCTGTCATTGATCACCCCCCTGTAAGGCTCCATTCAGATGTCCGTATGCGTTTTGCGGATCCGATCCATGTATCAGTGGATCCGTAAAAATCATACGGACATCTGAATGCAGCCTTACAGGGGGGTGATCAATGACAGGGGGGTGATCAATGACAGGGGGGTGATCAGGGAGTCTATATGGGGTAATCACCCCCTGTCATTGATCACCCCCCTGTAAGGCTGCATTCAGATGTCCGTATGCGTTTTGCGGATCCGATCCATGTATCAGTGGATCCATAAAAATCATACGGACATCTGAATGCAGCCTTACAGGGGGGTGATCAATGATAGGGGGGTGATCAGGGAGTCTATATGGGGTGATCACCCCCGTCATTGATCACCCCCCTGTAATGCAGCATTCAGATGTCCGTATGCGTTTTGCAGATCCAATCCATGTATCAGTGGATCCGTAAAAATCATACGGACATCTGAATGCAGCCTTACAGGGGGGTGATCAATGACAGGGGGGTGATCAATGACAGGGGGGTGATCAGGGAGTCTATATGGGGTGATCAGGGGTGAATAAGGGGTTAATAAGTGATGAGGGGGTGTAGTGTAGTTTGGTGCTTGGTGCTACATATTGCTGAGCTACCTGTGTCCTCTGGTGGTCAATCCAAACAAAAGGGACCACCAGAGGACCAGGTAGCAGGTATATTAGACGCTGTTATCAAAACAGTGTCTAATATACCTGTTAGGGGTTAAAAGGAGTGATCTGAAGACAAGTGTGAAAGAGGCAATTGTGGGTGAGAATGGTGAAGATGTTGTAACCTTATGGGTGGAATTTCAAAGGGATATAAACACTGAAAAAATAATATGTGGTGTAATCTATAGACCCCCTAACATCACAGAGAAAATAGAAATACAACTGTATAACCAACTTGAGCAGGCTGCACAGGCTGGTACAGTGGTCATAATGGGAGATTTGAACTTCCTAGACATTGACTGGGTCATGGTTCTGCCTCAACCACAAAGGGGAGAAGATTCCTCAATTTGCTGCAAGACCATTTTATGGGACAGTTTGTAGAAGCTCCCACTAGGGGCAATTCTCTGTTGGATCTGGTAATTTCTAATGATGCAGAGCTTGTTGGAAATGTTACTGTTTGAGAAGCACTAGGTAATAGTGACCACAATATAGTTATATTCCCTATAAACTATAAGAAGCAAACTCTGTCAGACACTGAATTTTAAAAAGGCTAATTTCCCAGGGTTGAGGGCAGAATTTCAGGGCATAGACTGGGAGTAGCTACTGTCACATAAGAATATTGAGGCTAAAAGGGAGAGCTTTAAATCCACATTGAGTAATTGCACTAAAATATTTATTCCTTTAGGTAACAAGTATAAACAGCTAAAATTAAACCCCCCATGGTTTAGAGCTACTGTAAAAAGGGCAATAAAAGAAAAAAAAGGGCATTTAGGTTTACAAAATGCTTAATAAAATCTGTAAAAAGGAGATAAAATTAGCAAAAATACAAAAAAAAACTGGTGGCAAAAGAGAGCAAAACAAATCCCCAAAAATTCTTTAAATATATAAATGCTAAAAAAAAAAACAAGATCAGAGCAGGTAGATCCCCCTAAATAATAGTAAAGGGTGGGGTATTCACTGAAGATAAGGAAAAGGTAAAGTTACTAAATGTTTTTTTTAGCTCTGTACATATAAAAGAAGAGAAAGGAGCTGATATCTGTGGTGCTGGGGCTGTTAGTACATCCAGTAATATACTCATCATGCTTTGGGGTGCTTTTCTGCAAAGGGGACAGGACGACTGCACTGTATTAACCACCTCAGCCCCTATAGCTTAAACACCCTTAATGACCAGGCCACTTTTTACACTTCTGACCTACACTACTTTAACCGTTTATTGCTCGGTCATGCAACTTACCACCCAAATGAATTTTACCTCCTTTTCTTCTCACTAATAGAGCTTTCATTTGGTGGTATTTCATTGCTGCTGACATTTTTACTTTTTTTGTTATTAATCGAAATGGAACGATTTTTTTTGCAAAAAAATGACATTTTTCACTTTCAGTTGTAAAATTTTGCAAAAAAAACGACATCCATATATAAATTTTGCTCTAAATTTATTGTTCTACATGTCTTTAATAAAAAAAAAATGTTTGGGTAAAAAAAAAAAATGGTTTGGGTAAAAGTTATAGCGTTTACAAACTATGGTACAAAAATGTGAATTTCCGCTTTTTGAAGCAGCTCTGACTTTCTGAGCACCTGTCATGTTTCCTGAGATTCTACAATGCCCAGACAGTACAAACACCCCACAAATGACCCCATTTCGGAAAGTAGACACCCTAAGGTATTCGCTGATGGGCATAGTGAGTTCATAGAACTTTTTATTTTTTGTCACAAGTTAGTGGAAAATGATGATTTTTTTTTATTTTATTTTTTTCTTACAAAGTCTCATAATTCACTAACTTGTGACAAAAAATAAAAACTTCTTTGAACTCACTATGCCCCTCAGCGAATACCTTGGGGTGTCTTCTTTCCAAAATGGGGTCACTTGTGGGGTAGTTATACTGCCCTGGCATTCTAGGGGCCCAAATGTGTGGTAAGTAGTTTGAAATCAAAATCTGTAAAAAAAGGGTCGGTGAAATCCGAAAGGTGCTCTTTTGCATGTGGGCCCCTTTGCCCACCTAGGCTGCAAAAAAGTGTCACATATGTGGTATCTCCGTACTCAGGAGAAGTTGGGCAATGTGTTTTGGGGTGTCATTTTACATATACCCATGCTGGGTGAGAGAAATATCTTGGCAAAAGACAACTTTTCCAATTTTTTTATACAAAGTTGTCTTTGACCAAGATATTTCTCTCACCCAGCATGGGTATATGTAAAATGACACCCCAAAACACATTGCCCAACTTCTCCTGAGTACGGAGATACCACATGTGTGACACTTTTTTGCAGCCTAGGTGGGCAAAGGGGCCCACATTCCAAAGAGCACCTTTCGGATTTCACCGGCCATTTTTTACACATTTTGAATTCAAAATACTTCCCACACATTTGGGCCCCTAGAATGCCAGGGCAGTATAACTACCCCACAAGTGACCCCATTTTGGAAAGAAGACACCCCAAGGTATTCCGTGAGGGGCATGGCGAGTTCCTAGAACTTTTTATTTTTTGTCACAAGTTAGCGGAAAATGATGATTTTTTTAATTTATTTTTTTCTTACAAAGTCTCATATTCCACTAACTTGTCACTTGTGGAGTAGTTATACTGCCCTGGCATTTTAGGGGCCGAATGCGTGAGAAGTGGTTTGAAATCAAAATCTGTAAAAAATGGCCGGTGAAATCCGAAAGGTGCTCTTTGGAATGTGTGCCCCTTTGCCCACCTAGGCTGCAAAAAAGTGTCACACATGTGGTATCGCCGTATTCAGGAGAAGTTGGGCAATGTGTTTTGGGGTGTCTTTTTACATATACTCATGCTGGGTGAGAGAAATATCTCGGCAAAAGACAACTTTTCCCATTTTTTATACAAAGTTGGCATTTGACCAAGATATTTATCTCACCCAGCATGGGTATATGTAAAATGACACCCCAAAACACATTGCCCAACTTCTCCTGAGTACGGCGATACCAGATGTGTGACACTTTTTTGCAGCCTAGATGCGCAAAGGGGCCCACATTCCTTTTATGAGGGCATTTTTAGACATTTGGATCGCAGACTTCTTCTCACGCTTTAGGGCCCCTAGAATGCCAGGGCAGTATAAATACCCCACATGTGACCCCATTTTGGAAAGAAGACACCCCAAGGTATTCAATGAGGGGCATGGCGAGTTCACAGAATTTATTTTTTTTGGCACAAGTTAGCGGAAATTGATATATATATTTTTTTCTCACAAAGTCTCCCTTTCCGCTAACTTGGGACAAAAATTTCAATCTTTCATGGACTCAATATGCCCCTCACGGAATACCTTGGGGTGTCTTCTTTCCGAAATGGGGTCACATGTGGGGTATTTATACTGCCCTGGCATTCTAGGGGCCCTAAAGCGTGAGAAGAAGTCTGGAATATAAATGTCTAAAAATTTTTACGCATTTGGATTCCGTGAGGGGTATGGTGAGTTCATGTGAGATTTTATTTTTTGTCACAAGTTAGTGGAATATGAGACTTTGTAAGAAAAAAATATATATTTCCGCTAACTTGGGCCAAAAAAATGTCTGAATGGAGCCTTACAGGGGGGTGATCAATGACAGGGGGGTGATCAATGACAGGGGGTGATCAATGACAGGGGGGTGATCAGGGAGTTTATATGGGGTGATCACCCCCCTGTCATTGATCACCCCGCTATAAGTCTCCATTCAGATGTCCGTATATGTTTTGCGGATCCGATCCATGTATCAGTGGATCCGTAAAAATCATACGGACATCTGAATGCAGCCTTACAGGGGGGTGATCAATGACAGGGGGGTGATCAATGACAGGGGGGTGATCAATGACAGGGGGGTGATCAGGGAGTCTATATGGGGTGAAAACCCACTGTCATTGATCACCCCCTTGTAAGGCTGCATTCAGATGTCCGTATGCGTTTTGCGGATCCGATCCATGTATCAGTGGATCCGTAAAAATCATACGGACATCTGAATGCAGCCTTACAGGGGGGTGATCAATGATAGGGGGGTGATCAGGGAGTCTATATGGGGTGATCACCCCCGTCATTGATCACCCCCCTGTAAGGCTGCATTCAGATGTCCGTATGCGTTTTGCAGATCCAATCCATGTATCAGTGGATCCGTAAAAATCATACGGACATCTGAATGCAGCCTTACAGGGGGGTGATCAATGACAGGGGGGTGATCAATGACAGGGGGGTGATCAGGGAGTCTATATGGGGTGATCACCCCCTTTCATTGATCACCCCCCTGTAAGGCTCCATTCAGATGTCCGTATGCGTTTTGCGGATCCGATCCATGTATCAGTGGATCCGTAAAAATCATACGGACATCTGAATGCAGCCTTACAGGGGGGTGATCAATGATAGGGGGGTGATCAGGGAGTCTATATGGGGTGATCACCCCCGTCATTGATCACCCCCCTGTAAGGCTGCATTCAGATGTCCGTATGCGTTTTGCAGATCCAATCCATGTATCAGTGGATCCGTAAAAATCATACGGACATCTGAATGCAGCCTTACAGGGGGGTGATCAATGACAGGGGGGTGATCAATGACAGGGGGGTGATCATGGAGTCTATATGGAGTGATCACCCCCTGTCAATGATCACCCCCCTGTAAGGCTTCATTCAGATGTTCGTATGCGTTTTGCGGATCCGATCCATGTATCAGTGGATCCGTAAAAATCATACGGACATCTGAATGCAGCCTTACAGGGGGTGATCAATGACAGGGGGGTGATCAATGACAGGGGGGTGATCAGGGAGTCTATATGAGGTGATCAGGGGTGAATAAGGGGTTAATAAGTGACGGGGGGGTGTAGTGTAGTGTGGTGCTTGGTGCTACATATTGCTGAGCTACCTGTGTCCTCTGGTGGTCAATCCAAACAAAAGGGACCACCAG
The DNA here is from genome assembly GCF_905171765.1 of Bufo bufo. NCBI lineage: Eukaryota > Metazoa > Chordata > Amphibia > Anura > Bufonidae > Bufo > Bufo bufo. Next base: position 40,184,304 of record NC_053389.1, read on the forward strand.
AGGACCAGGTAGCAGGTATATTAGACGCTGTTATCAAAACAGCGTCTAATATACCTGTTAGGGGTTAAAAGGAGTGATCTGAAGACAAGTGTGAAAGATGCAATTGTGGGTGAGAATGGTGAAGATGTTGTAACCTTATGGGTGGAATTTCAAAGGGATATAAACACTGAAAAAATAATATGTGGTGTAATCTATAGACCCCCTAACATCACAGAGAAAATAGAAATACAACTGTATAACCAACTTGAGCAGGCTGCACAGGCTGGTACAGTGGTCATAATGGGAGATTTGAACTTCCTAGACATTGACTGGGTCATGGTTCTGCCTCAACCACAAAGGGGAGAAGATTCCTCAATTTGCTGCAAGACCATTTTATGGGACAGTTTGTAGAAGCTCCCACTAGGGGCAATTCTCTGTTGGATCTAGTAATTTCTAATGATGCAGAGCTTGTTGGAAATGTTACTGTTTGAGAAGCACTAGGTAATAGTGACCACAATATAGTTATATTCCCTATAAACTATAAGAAGCAAACTCTTTCAGACACTGAATTTTAAAAAGGCTAATTTCCCAGGGTTGAGGGCAGAATTTCAGGGCATAGACTGGGAGTAGCTACTGTCACATAAGAATACTGAGGCTAAAAGGGAGAGCTTTAAATCCACATTGAGTAATTGCACTAAAATATTTATTCCTTTAGGTAACAAGTATAAACAGCTAAAATTAAACCCCCCATGGTTTAGAGCTACTGTAAAAAGGGCAATAAAAGAAAAAAAAGGGCATTTAGGTTTACAAAGTGATTAATAAAATCTGTAAAAAGGAGATAGAATTAGCAAAAATACAAAAAAAAACTGGTGGCAAAAGAGAGCAAAACAAATCCCCAAAAATTCTTTAAATATATAAATGCTAAAAAAAAAACAAGATCAGAGCAGGTAGATCCCCCTAAATAATAGTAAAGGGTGGGGTATTCACTGAAGATAAGGAAAAGGTAAAGTTACTAAATGTTTTTTTTAGCTCTGTACATATAAAAGAAGAGAAAGTAGCTGATATCTGTGGTGCTGGGGCTGTTAGTACATCCAATAATATACTCATCATGCTTTGGGGTGCTTTTCTGCAAAGGGGACAGGACGACTGCACTGTATTAACCACCTCAGCCCCTATAGCTTAAACACCCTTAATGACCAGGCCACTTTTTACACTTCTGACCTACACTACTTTAACCGTTTATTGCTCGGTCATGCAACTTACCACCCAAATGAATTTTACCTCCTTTTCTTCTCACTAATAGAGCTTTCATTTGGTGGTATTTAATTGCTGCTGACATTTTTACTTTTTTTGTTATTAATCGAAATGGAACGATTTTTTTTGCAAACAAATGACATTTTTTACTTTCAGTTGTAAAATTTTGCAAAAAAAACCACATCCATATATAAATTTTGCTCTAAATTTATTGTTCTACATGTCTTTGATAAAAAAAAAATGTTTGGGTAAAAAAAAATGGTTTGGGTAAAAGTTATAGCGTTTACAAACTATGGTACAAAAATGTGAATTTCCGCTTTTTGAAGCAGCTCTGACTTTCTGAGCACCTGTCATGTTTCCTGAGATTCTACAATGCCCAGACAGTACAAACACCCCACAAATGACCCCATTTCGGAAAGTAGACACCCTAAGGTATTCGCTGATGGGCATAGTGAGTTCATAGAACTTTTTATTTTTTGTCACAAGTTAGCGGAAAATGATGATTTTTTTTTATTTTATTTTTTTCTTACAAAGTCTCATATTCCACTAACTTGTGACAAAAAATAAAAACTTCTTTGAACTCACTATGCCCATCAGCGAATACCTTGGGGTGTCTTCTTTCCAAAATAGGGTCACTTGTGGTGTAGTTAGACTGCCCTGGCATTCTAGGGGCCCAAATGTGTGGTAAGTAGTTTGAAATCAAAATCTGTAAAAAATGGCCGGTGAAATCCGAAAGGTGCTCTTTGGCATGTGGGCCCCTTTGCCCACCTAGGCTGCAAAAAAGTGTCACACATGTGGTATCTCCGTACTCAGGAGAAGTTGGGCAATGTGTTTTGGGGTGTCATTTTACATATACCCATGCTGGGTGAGAAAAATATCTTGGCAAAAGACAACTTTTGTAATTTTTTTATACAAAGTTGTCATTTGACCAAGATATTTATCTCACCCAGCATTGGTATATGTAAAATGACACCCCAAAACACATTGCCCAACTTCTCCTGAGTACGGAGATACCACATGTGTGACACTTTTTTGCAGCCTAGGTGGGCAAAGGGGCCCACATTCCAAAGAGCACCTTTCGGATTTCACCGGCCATTTTTTACACATTTTGAATTCAAAATACTTCCCACACATTTGGGCCCCTAGAATGCCAGGGCAGTATAACTACCCCACAAGTGACCACATTTTGGAAAGAAGACACCCCAAGGTATTCCGTGAGGGGCATGGCGAGTTCCTAGAACTTTTTATTTTTTGTCACAAGTTAGCGGAAAATGATGATTTTTTTAATTTATTTTTTTCTTACAAAGTCTCATATTCCACTAACTTGTCACTTGTGGAGTAGTTATACTGCCCTGGCATTTTAGGGGCCGAATGCGTGAGAAGTGGTTTGAAATCAAAATCTGTAAAAAATGGCCGGTGAAATCCAAAAGGTGCTCTTTGGAATGTGTGCCCCTTTGCCCACCTAGGCTGCAAAAAAGTGTCACACATGTGGTATCGCCGTATTCAGGAGAAGTTGGGCAATGTGTTTTGGGGTGTCTTTTTACATATACTCATGCTGGGTGAGAGAAATATCTCGGCAAAAGACAACTTTTCCCATTTTTTATACAAAGTTGGCATTTGACCAAGATATTTATCTCACCCAGCATGGGTATATGTAAAATGACACCCCAAAACACATTGCCCAACTTCTCCTGAGTACGGCGATACCAGATGTGTGACACTTTTTTGCAGCCTAGATGCGCAAAGGGGCCCACATTCCTTTTATGAGGGCATTTTTAGACATTTGGATCCCAGACTTCTTCTCACGCTTTAGGGCCCCTAGAATGCCAGGGCAGTATAAATACCCCACATGTGACCCCATTTTGGAAAGAAGACACCCCAAGGTATTCAATGAGGGGCATGGCGAGTTCACAGAATTTTTTTTTTTTTGGCACAAGTTAGCGGAAATTGATATATATATTTTTTTCTCACAAAGTCTCCCTTTCCGCTAACTTGGGACAAAAATTTCAATCTTTCATGGACTCAATATGCCCCTCACGGAATACCTTGGGGTGTCTTCTTTCCGAAATGGGGTCACATGTGGGGTATTTATACTGCCCTGGCATTCTAGGGGCCCTAAAGCGTGAGAAGAAGTCTGGAATATAAATGTCTAAAAAATTTTACGCATTTGGATTCCGTGAGGGGTATGGTGAGTACATGTGAGATTTTATTTTTTGACACAAGTTAGTGGAATATGAGACTTTGTAAGAAAAAAATAAATATTTCCGCTAACTTGGGCCAAAAAAATGTCTGAATGGAGCCTTACAGGGGGGTGATCAATGACAGGGGGGTGATCAATGACAGGGGGTGATCAATGACAGGGGCGTGATCAGGGAGTCTATATGGGGTGATCACCCCCCTGTCATTGATCACCCCCCTATAAGGCTCCATTCAGATGTCCGTATGTGTTTTGCGGATCCGATCCATGTATCAGTGGATCCGTAAAAATCATACGGACATCTGAATGCAGCCTTACAGGGGGGTGATCAATGACAGGGGGGTGATCAATGACAGGGGGGTGATCAATGACAGCGGGGTGATCAGGGAGTCTATAAGGGGTGATCACCCCCTGTCATTGATCACCCCTTTGTAAGGCTGCATTCAGATGTCCGTATGCGTTTTGCGGATCCGATCCATGTATCAGTGGATCCGTAAAAATCATACGGACATCTGAATGCAACCTTACAGGGGGGTGATCAATGACAGGGGGGTGATCAATGACAGGGGGGTGATCAATGACATGGGTGTGATCAGGGAGTCTATATGGGGTGATCACCCTCTGTCATTGATCACCCCCTTGTAAGGCTGCATTCAGATGTCCGTATGCGTTTTGCGGATCCGATCCATGTATCAGTGGTTCCGTAAAAATCATACCGACATCTGAATGCAGCCTTACAGGGGGTTGATCAATGACAGGGGGGTGATCAATGACAGGGGGGTGATCAGGGAGTCTATATGGGGTAATCACCCCCTGTCATTGATCACCCCCCTGTAAGGCTGCTTTCAGATGTCCGTATGCGTTTTGCGGATCCGATCCATGTATCAGTGGATCCGTAAAAATCATATGGACATCTGAATGCAGCCTTACAGGGCGGTGATCAATGACAGGGGGGTGATCAGGGAGTCTATATGGGGTGATCACCCCCGTCATTGATCACCCCCATGTAAGGCTGCATTCAGATGTCCGTATGCGTTTTGCAGATCCAATCCATGTATCAGTGGATCCGTAAAAATCATACGGACATCTAAATGCAGCCTTACAGGGGGGTGATCAATGACAGGGGGGTGATCAATGACAGGGGGGTGATCAGGGAGTCTATATGGAGTGATCACCCCCTGTCATTGATCACCCCCCTGTAAGGCTGCATTCAGATGTTCGTATGAGTTTTGCGGATCCGATCCATGTATCAGTGGATCCGTAAAAATCATACGGACATCTGAATGCAGCCTTACAGGGGGGTGATCAATGACAGGGGGGTGATCAGGGAGTCTATATGGGGTGATCACCCCCTGTCATTGATCATCCCCCTGTAAGGCTGCATTAAGATGTCCGTATGCGTTTTGCGGAGCCGATCAATGTATCAGTGGATCCGTAAAAATCATACGGACATCTGAATGCAGCCTTACAGGAGGTGATCAATGACAGGTGGGGTGATCAATGACAGGTGGGTGATCAGGGAGTCAATATGGGGTGATCAGGGGTGAATAAGGGGTTAATAAGTGACGGGGGGGGTGTAGTGTAGTGTGGTGCTTGGTGCTACATATTGCTGAGCTACCTGTGTCCTCTGGTGGTCAATCCAAACTAAAGGGACCACCAGAGGACCAGGTAGCAGGTATATTAGACGCTGTTATCAAAACAGCGTCTAATATACCTGTTAGGGTTTAAAAGGAGTGATCTGAAGACAAGTGTGAAAGAGTCAATTGTGGGTGAGAATGGTGAAGATGTTGTAACCTTATGGGTGGAATTTCAAAGGGATATAAACACTGAAAAAATAATATGTGGTGTAATCTATAGACCCCCTAACATCACAGAGAAAATAGAAATACAACTGTATAACCAACTTGAGCAGGCTGCACAGGCTGGTACAGTGGTCATAATGGGAGATTTGAACTTCCTAGACATTGACTGGGTCATGGTTCTGCCTCAACCACAAAGGGGAGAAGATTCCTCAATTTGCTGCAAGACCATTTTATGGGACAGTTTGTAGAAGCTCACACTAGGGGCAATTCTCTGTTGGATCTGGTAATTTCTAATGATGCAGAGCTTGTTGGAAATGTTACTGTTTGAGAAGCACTAGGTAATAGTGACCACAATATAGTTATATTCCCTATAAACTATAAGAAGCAAACTCTGTCAGACACTGAATTTTAAAAAGGCTAATTTCCCAGGGTTGAGGGCAGAATTTCAGGGCATAGACTGGGAGTAGCTACTGTCACATAAGAATACTGAGGCTAAAAGGGAGAGCTTTAAATCCACATTGAGTAATTGCACTAAAATATTTATTCCTTTAGGTAACAAGTATAAACAGCTAAAATTAAACCCCCCATGGTTTAGAGCTACTGTAAAAAGGGCAATAAAAGAAAACAAAGGTCATTTAGGTTTACAAAGTGCTTAATAAAATCTGTAAAAAGGAGATAAAATTAGCAAAAATACAAAAAAAAACTGGTGGCAAAAGAGAGCAAAACAAATCCCCAAAAATTCTTTAAATATATAAATGCTAAAAAAAAAAACAAGATCAGAGCAGGTAGATCCCCTAAATAATAGTAAAGGGTGGGGTAGTCACTGAAGATAATGAAAAGTTAAAGTTACTAAATGTTTTTTTTAGCTCTGTACATTTAAAAGAAGAGAAAGGAGCTGATATCTGTGGTGCTGGGGCTGTTAGTACATCCAGTAATATACTCATCATGCTTTGGGGTGCTTTTCTGCAAAGGGGACAGGACGACTGCACTGTATTAACCACCTCAGCCCCTATAGCTTAAACACCCTTAATGACCAGGCCACTTTTTACACTTCTGACCTACACTACTTTAACCGTTTATTGCTCGGTCATGCAACTTACCACCCAAATGAATTTTACCTCCTTTTCTTCTCACTAATAGAGCTTTCATTTGGTGGTATTTAATTGCTGCTGACATTTTTACTTTTTTTGTTATTAATCGAAATGGAACGATTTTTTTTGCAAAAAAATGACATTTTTCACTTTCAGTTGTAAAATTTTGCAAAAAAAACGACATCCATATATAAATTTTGCTCTAAATTTATTGTTCTACATGTCTTTGATAAAAAAATAAAATGTTTGGGTAAAAAAAAATCGTTTGGGTAAAAGTTATAGCGTTTACAAACTATGGTACAAAAATGTGAATTTCCGCTTTTTGAAGCAGCTCTGACTTTCTGAGCACCTGTCATGTTTCCTGAGATTCTACAATGCCCAGACAGTACAAACACCCCACAAATGACCCCATTTCGGAAAGTAGACACCCTAAGGTATTCGCTGATGGGCATAGTGAGTTCATAGAACTTTTTATTTTTTGTCACAAGTTAGCGGAAAATGATGATTTTTATTTTATTTTATTTTTTTCTTACAAAGTCTCATATTCCACTAACTTGTGACAAAAAATAAAAACTTCTTTGAACTCACTATGCCCATCAGCAAATACCTTGGGGTGTCTTCTTTCCAAAATGGGGTCACTTGTGGGGTAGTTAGACTGCCCTGGCATTCTAGGGGCCCAAATGTGTGGTAAGTAGTTTGAAATCAAAATCTGTAAAAAATGGCCGGTGAAATCCGAAAGGTGCTCTTTGGCATGTGGGCCCCTTTGCCCACCTAGGCTGCAAAAAAGTGTCACACATGTGGTATCTCCGTACTCAGGAGAAGTTGGGCAATGTGTTTTGGGGTGTCATTTTACATATACCCATGCTGGGTGAGAGAAATATCTTGGCAAAAGACAACTTTTACAATTTTTTTATACAAAGTTGTCATTTGACCAAGATATTTATCTCACCCAGCATGGGTATATGTAAAATGACACCCCAAAACACATTGCCCAACTTCTCCTGAGTACGGAGATACCACATGTGTGACACTTTTTTGCAGCCTAGGTCAGCAAAGGGGCCCACATTCCAAAGAGCACCTTTCGGATTTCATCAGCCATTTTTTACACATTTTGAATTCAAAATACTTCCCACACATTTGGGCCCCTAGAATGCCAGGGCAGTATAACTACCCCACAAGTGACCCCATTTTGGAAAGAAGACACCCCAAGGTATTCCGTGAGGGGCATGGCGAGTTCCTAGAACTTTTTATTTTTTGTCACAAGTTAGCGGTAAATGATGATTTTTTTAATTTATTTTTTTCTTACAAAGTCTCATGTTCCACTAACTTGTCACTTGTGGAGTAGTTATACTGCCCTGGCATTTTAGGGGCCGAATGCGTGAGAAGTGGTTTGAAATCAAAATCTGTAAAAAATGGCCGGTGAAATCCGAAAGGTGCTCATTGGAATGTGTGCCCCTTTGCCCACCTAGGCTGCAAAAAAGTGTCACACATGTGGTATCGCCGTATTCAGGAGAAGTTGGGCAATGTGTTTTGGGGTGTCTTTTTACATATACTCATGCTGGGTGAGAGATATATCTCGGCAAAAGACAACTTTTCCCATTTTTTATACAAAGTTGGCATTTGACCAAGATATTTATCTCACCCAGCATGGGTATATGTAAAATGACACCCCAAAACACATTGCCCAACTTCTCCTGAGTACGGCGATACCAGATGTGTGACACTTTTTTGCAGCCTAGATGCGCAAAGGGGCCCACATTCCTTTTATGATGGCATTTTTAGACATTTGGATCCCAGACTTCTTCTCACGCTTTAGGGCCCCTGGAATGCCAGGGCAGTATAAATACCCCACATGTGACCCCATTTTGGAAAGAAGACACCCCAAGGTATTCAATGAGGGGCATGGCGAGTTCACAGAATTTTTTATTTTTGGCACAAGTTAGCGGAAATTGATATATATTTTTTTTTCTCACAAAGTCTCCCTTTCCGCTAACTTGGGACAAAAATTTCAATCTTTCATGGACTCAATATGCCCCTCACGGAATACCTTGGGGTGTCTTCTTTCCGAAATGGGGTCACATGTGGGGTATTTATACTGCCCTGGCATTCTAGGGGCCCTAAAGCGTGAGAAGAAGTCTGGAATATAAATGTCTAAAAATTTTTACGCATTTGGATTCCGTGAGGGGTATGGTGAGTTCATGTGAGATTTTATTTTTTGACACAAGTTAGTGGAATATGAGACTTTGTAAGAAAAAAAAAAAATATTTCCGCTAACTTGGGCCAAAAAAATGTCTGAATGGAGCCTTACAGGGGGGTGATCAATGACAGGGGGGTGATCAATGACAGGGGGTGATCAATGACAGGGGGGTGATCAGGGAGTCTATATGGGGTGATCACCCCCCTGTCATTGATCACCACCCTATAAGGCTCCATTCAGATGTCCGTATGTGTTTTGCGGATCCGATCCATGTATCAGTGGATCCGTAAAAATCATACGGACATCTGAATGCAGCCTTACAGGGGGGTGATCAATGACAGGGGGGTGATCAATGACAGGGGGGTGATCAGGGAGTCTATATGGGGTGATCACCCCCTGTCATTGATCACCCCCTTCTAAGGCTGCATTCAGATGTCCGTATGCGTTTTGCGGATCCGATCCATGTATCAGTGGATCCGTAAAAATCATACGGACATCTGAATGCAGCCTTACAGGGGGGTGATCAATGACAGGGGGGTGATCAATGACAGGGGGGTGATCGATGACAGGGGGGTGATCAGGGAGTCTATATGGGGTGATCACCCCCTGTCATTGATCACCCCCTTGTAAGGCTGCATTCAGATGTCCGTATGCGTTTTGCGGATCCGATCCATGTATCAGTGGATCCGTGAAAATCATACGGACATCTGAATGCAGCCTTACAGGGGGGTGATCAATGACTGGGGGGTGATCAATGACAGGGGGGTGATCAGGGAGTCTATATGGGGTAATCACCCCCTGTCATTGATCACCCCCCTGTAAGGCTGCATTCAGATGTCCGTATGCGTTTTGCGGATCCGATCCATGTATCAGTGGATCCGTAAAAATCATACGGACATCTGAATGCAGCCTTACAGGGGGGTGATCAATGACAGGGGGGTGATCAGGGAGTCTATATGGGGTGATCACCCCCTGTCATTGATCACCCCCTTCTAAGGCTGCATTCATATGTCCGTATGCGTTTTGCAGATCCGATCCATGTATCAGTGGATCCGTAAAAATCATACGGACATCTGAATGCAGCCTTACAGGGGGGTGATCAATGACAGGGGGGTGATCAATGACAGGGGGGTGATCAATGACAGGGGGGTGATCAGGGAGTCTATATGGGGTGATCACCCCCTGTCATTGATCACCCCCTTGTAAGGCTGCATTCAGATGTCCGTATGCGTTTTGCGGATCCGATCCATGTATCAGTGGATCCGTAAAAATCATACGGACATCTGAATGCAGCCTTACAGGGGGGTGATCAATGACTGGGGGGTGATCAATGACAGGGGGGTGATCAGGGAGTCTATATGGGGTAATCACCCCCTGTCATTGATCACCCCCCTGTAAGGCTGCATTCAGATGTCCGTATGCGTTTTGCGGATCCGATCCATGTATCAGTGGATCCGTAAAAATCATACGGACATCTGAATGCAGCCTTACAGGGGGGTGATCAATGACAGGGGGGTGATCAGGGAGTCTATATGGGGTGATCACCCCCGTCATTGATCACCCCCCTGTAAGGCTGCATTCAGATGTCCGTATGCGTTTTGCAGATCCAATCCATGTATCAGTGGATCCTTAAAAATCATACGGACATCTGAATGCAGCCTTACAGGGGGGTGATCAATGACAGGGGGGTGATCAATGACAGGGGGGTGATCAATGACAGGGGGGTGATCAGGGAGTCTATATGGAGTGATCACCCCCTGTCATTGATCACCCCCCTGTAAGGCTGCATTCAGATGTTCGTATGCGTTTTGCGGATCCGATCCATGTATCAGTGGATCCGTAAAAATCATACGGACATCTGAATGCAGCCTTACAGGGGGGTGATCAATGACAGGGGGGTGATCAGGGAGTCTATATGGGGTGATCACCCCCTGTCATTGATCATCCCCCTGTATGGCTGCATTCAGATTTCCGTATGCGTTTTGCGGATCCGATCCATGTATCAGTGGATCCGTAAAAATCATACGGACATCTGAATGCAGCCTTACAGGGGGTGATCAATGACAGTGGGGTGATCAATGACAGGGGGGTGATCAGGGAGTCTATATGGGGTGATCAGGGGTGAATAAGGGGTTAATAAGTGACGGGGGGGGGGGGTGTAGTGTAGTGTGGTGCTTGGTGCTACATATTGCTGAGCTACCTGTGTCCTCTAGTGGTCAATCCAAAGAAAATGGACCACCAGAGGACCAGGTAGAAGGTATATTAGACGCTGTTATCAAAACAGCGTCTAATATACCTGTTAGGGGTTAAAAAAATCGCATCTCCAGCCTGCCAGCGAACGATCGCCTCTGGCAGGCTGGAGATCCACTCTCTTACCTTCCGATCCTGTGAACGCGCGCGCCTGTGTGCGCGCGTTCACAGGAAATCTCGCATCTCGCGAGATGACGCACGGATGCGTCCAGAAGGAATGAATATACCACCTTCCGGACGCATCCGTGCGTTAGGTGGTCGGGAGGTGGTTAAGGAGAGGATGAATGAGGGCATTTATTGTAAGATTTTGAGCAACAACCTCCTTCCCTCAGTCAGAGCATTGAAGATGGGTCGTGGCTGGGTCTTCCAACATGACAATGAACCGAAGCACACAGACAGGATAACCAAGGAGTGGCTCCGTAAGAAGCATATCCAGGTTCTGGAGTGGCCTAGCCAGTCTCCAGACCTAAATCAAATAGAACATCTTTGGAGGGAGATGAAACTCCGTGTTGCTCAGCGACAGCCCCGAAATCCAACAGATCTAGAGGAGATCTGTGTGGAGGAGTGGATCAAAATCCCTGTTGCAGTGTGTGCAAACCTGGTCAATAATTACAGGAAACGTTTGATCTCTGTAATTGCAAACAAAGGCTTCTGTAACAAATATTAACACTGATTTTCTCAGGTGTTCAAATACTTGTGTTCAGCAGTGCAAGACAAAAACATTCTTTAAAAATAAGACAATGTGATTTCCAGATTTTATTTAATTTTATTCTGTCTCTGGGAATGCACCTACAATGTGAATTTCAGACCCCTCCATGATTTCTAAGTGGGAGCACTTGCAAAATCGCAGGGTGTTCAAATACTTCTGTTCCTCACTGCATATACAGTGGATATAAAAAGTCTACACACCCCTGTTAAAATGTCAGGTTTCTGTGATGTAAAAAAAAATGAGACAAAGATAAATCATTTCAGAACTTTTTCCACCTTTAATGTGACCTATAAACTGTACAACTCAATTGAAAAACAAATTGAAATCTTTAAGGTGGAGGGAAGAAAAAATAAATAAAATAATAGTGTGGTTGCATAAGTGTGCACACCCTCTTAATACTAGGGATGTTGCTGTGTTCAGAATTAAGCAATCACATTTAAAATCATGTTAAATAAGAGTCAGCATACACCTGCCATCATTTAAAGTGCCTCTGATTAACCCCAAATAAAGTTCAGCTGCTCTAGTTGGTCTTTCCTGAATTTTTTTTAGTCGCATCCCACAGCAAAAGCCATGGTCCACAGAGAGCTTCCAAAGCAAACGAGTGATCTCATTTTTAAAAGGTATCAGTCAGGAGAAGGGTACAAAAGAATTTCCAAGGCATTAGATATACCATGGAACACAGTGAAGACAGTCATCATCAGGTGGAGAAAATATGGCACAAAAGTGACATTACCAAGAACTGGACGTCCCTCCAAAATTGATTAAAAGAAGAGAAGAAAACTGGTCTGGGAGGCTACCAAGAGGCCCACAGCCACATTAAAGGAGCTGCAGGAATATTTGGCAAGTACTGGCTGTGTGGTACATGTGACAACAATCTCCCGTATTCTTCATATGTCTGGGCTATGGGGTAGAGTGGCAAGACAAAAGCCTTTTCTTACGAACAAAAACATTCAAGCCAGGCTACATTTTGCAAAAACACATCTGAAGTCTCGCAAAAGCATGTGGGAAAAGGTGTTATGAAACCAAGTTTGAACTTTTTGGCCATAATTCCAAAAGATATGTTTGGCGCAAAAACAACACTGCACATCACCAAAAGAACACCATCCCCACAGTGAAGCATGGTGGTGGCAGCATCATGCCAAGGGGCTGTTTTTCTTTAGCTGGAACTGGGGCCTTAGTTAAGCTAGAGAGAATTATGAACAGTTCCAAATACCAGTCAATATTGGCACAAAATGTTCAGGCTTCTGCTAGAAAGCTGAACATGAAGAGGAACTTCATCTTTCAGCATGACAACGACCCAAAGCATACATCCAAATCAACAAAGGAATGGCTTCACCAGAAGAAGATTAAAGTTTTGGAATGGCCCAGCCAGTGCCCAGACCTGAATCCGGTTGAAAATCTGCGAGGTGATCTGAAGAGGGCTGTGCCCAGGAGATGCCCTCGCAATCTGACAGATTTGGAGTGTTATTGCCAAGAAGAGTGGGCAAATCTTGCCAAGTTAAAATGTGTCATGCTGATAGACTCATACCCAAAAAGACTGAGTGCTGTAATAAAATCAAAAGAAACTTCAACAAAGTATTAGTTTAAGGGTGTGCACACTTATTGTCATGAGGGTGTCAAGAGCCACGCCTGACTCCGTTATACCCGGGGTCAGGAAGTCGCAGCGGGTGGCTGCGCGCTCTATGTATAAAGATAGTGCTGTTCCTTAATGGTAGCTTTCTGGGTTTGCCTTGCAACCCTTTTTGGCTCACTCAGGGATCCGTAGCTCCTTCTCCTCAGCTGTTTCTTGTCCAGCACTCCCAACCTCCTTATATTCCCCTCTTCCACTTCTCTGGTTGCCAGATATAGAGCTTCCTGCCTGGACTTCTATACTGACCCACTGGAGCTGTGTAGCTGTGATCCCTGGTTGTTGTTCCAGAACGTTACCCTCCGGATCCCTGTTGGGCCTTTGTGGTCTGCTGTTGTCGCCCACCTGGGATTATATGTTTGTCTGTATTGTCTGTCCTCTCCTTGGTGTTTTCCTTTTAGTGTCAGTGGTGCGGACTAGTGATCCCACCGCCCCGTTCACTACATAGGGCTCATCTTAGGGAAAGCCAGGGTTTAGGCATGTGATCGGCGTACGGGTGAGGAACCCGTCTAGGGACGTCAGGGCAGTCAGGTGCCAGCCTCAAGGTGAGTCAGGGGTCACCACCTTTCCCTCTCCCTTGGACAGGGCCTTCCCATTTCCCTCCCTTTGCGTGACGCCGGTCATTACATTATATATGGCCCTTATTTTGTGTACGTAGAAAAAAAAAAAGAAAACTACTTTTTCTTTCTACCTACTTAGAATCCAGTATGGATCCAATTGCTGCTTTGTCAAAGCAACTTCAAGGCCTGTCTTTGGAGGTGGCAGGATTGAAGACGTCGGTCCTCCAGCAACAGCAGCAATTGCAACAGACCGCAAGCAGAGCGGTTGCTACAGGTAACCAGGTTGTTGCGGAACCCAAGGTTGCTCTTCCTGACAGATTTTCTGGGGGAAGGGACAAATTTGTGATGTTCCGTGAGGCCTGAAAATAATATTTTAAGCTGCGCCCTTACTCCTCTGGTAATGAAGAACAGCGGGTGGGGGTTGTTATTTCCCTGCTTCAGGGGGACCCGCAATCCTGGGCGTTCTCTTTACCCACTGATTCCCAGGCTCTCCAGTCAGGGGATTAATTTTTTGGGGCCTTGGGTCTCATATATGATGAACCTGACCGAGTCGCACTGGCTGAATCAAAATTACGGAGACTCCTACAGGGAGAGAGGCCAGTAGAGGAGTATTGCTCAGAGTTCCGTAGGTGGGCTACGGATACCCAGTGGAACGACCCGGCTCTCAGGAGTCAGTTCTGCTCTGGGTCATCCGAAAGGATTAAGGATGCGCTTGCGCTCTATGAGACTCCCTTTTCCCTTGATGCGGTTATGTCCCTTTCTATCAGAATAGATAGATGTCTTAGGGACAGATTGAAAAATCCGGAGCAATTGGTAACCCCTCCCAAGCAGCAGTTAGTCTGTACGGACTTAGACGAGCCTATGCAGCTAGGAGAAACTACTCGTCAGGTCCATCCTCCTGAGGCTCGCCGTAGGCGTGGGGTTTGTTTTTTCTGTGGGGAGAGGGGTCATTTTATTAATGTCTGTCCTGCCTTTCTCAAAAACAAGAGACCGTCGGAAAAGTACTAACCCCAGGCTGTGTGGAGGATGTCAGCCGGGGGTATACGTTTCCTCCATAAGAACATCGCAATTTGTGTTGCCAGCGGTTTTTCTTTTTGGTGTTAAAACGGAGACTATTTCTTTTTTTCTAGACAGTGGAGCAGGAGTAAATTTGATAGATGCCCATTTTGCCCACACTATGGGTTTGTCTCTCTGTACGCTACAGAGACCTATTCCCATATTCGCTATTGATTCTGCTCCTCTGTCTCAGAGAAACCTCACTCACATTGTCCATAACTTACACCTTCGGGTAGGGGACCACCATAACGAGTTGCTTTCATGTTATGTTCTGGAGGGGCTTCCCACTCCGGTGGTGTTGGGTCTTCCCTGGTTGGTAGCGCACAATCCAGTGGTGGATTGGCAGGCCAGGGAGATATTGGAGTGGAGTGAGCATTGCAGAGAAAATTGCTTAAATAGCAATTGCTTAGTCGCCTCCATAGCTACCCTACCTACATTTGTTTCGGACTTTGAGGACGTTTTTTCTGAAAAGGGTTGCCAGAAGTTACCACCTCACCGTCCTTATGATTGCCCGGTTAACCTGATTCTCGGTGCAAAATTACCCAAGACCAGGTTATATAATCTTTCGGGTCCGGAGAGACAAGCCATGAAAGATTATATCTCCGAGAGCTTGGCTAAGGGACACATCAGACCCTCTTCTTCACCGTGGCTGCAGGGTTGTTCTTCGTTAAAAAGAAAGATGGGGCCTGCGTCCTTGCCTAGATTTTCGCGAATTAAACCGGATAACCACCCGAGACCCATACCCTCTTCCTCTCATTCCTGACCTGTTTAATCAGATTGCGGGTGCTAGGTGGTTCTCCAAACTTGATCTTAGGGCGGCCTACAATCTGATTAGTATCAAGGAAGGGGATGAGTGGAAGACAGGTTTTAACACCCCTGAGGGGCATTATGAAAATCTAGTCATGCCTTTCGGTCTGACCAATGCTCCTGCTGTCTTCCAACATTTCGTTAATGAGATTTTTAGTCATCTTATCGGCAGGTTTGTGGTGATATACCTAGATGATATTTTAATTTATTCGTCTGATCTGAAAACACATGAGGTGCATGTCAGACAGGTACTGCAGGTCCTACGGACGAATAAATTATATGCTAAAATTGAAAAGTGTGTCTTCGCTGTTCAGGAAATACAGTTCCTAGGTTATTTATTATCTGCTTCAGGTTTCCGTATGGATCCTAGGAAGGTCCAGGCAATTTTAGATTGGGATCTTCCTGAGAACCTCAAAGCACTGCAACGGTTCTTGGGCTTCGCAAATTTCTATAGAAAGTTCATTAAAAATTATTTGGTGATTGTAAAACCCCTTACTGACATGACTAGGAAGGGGACTGATTTTACTAAATGGTCTGACGCCGCTAAAATTGCTTTTTCCTCTCTAAAAGAGAGGTTTACCTCGCACCTGTACTAATCCAACCTGATGTCTCCCAGCCTTTTATTGTTGAAGTAGATGCGTCAGAGGTGGGAGTGGGGGGCTGTGCTGTCTCAGGGTCCGTCTCTTGGCAAATGGCGTCCTTGTGCTTTCTTTTCTAAAAAACTATCTGCAGCAGAGAAGAACTATGATATTGGCAATAGGGAACTATTAGCTATTAAACTAGCGTTTGAAGAATGGCGTCACTTTTTAGAGGGGGCAATCCACCCCGTCACTGTGATTACGGACCACAAAAACCTTCTGTACCTCGAATCAGCTAAGCGTCTCACCCCTAGAAAAGCTAGGTGGTCGCTATTTTTTACCAGATTTAACTTTGTTATTACCTATCGTCCTGGGGCAAAAAATACCAAGGCAGATGCATTATCTCGTTGTTTCCCTGGAGGGGGTAATGTGAGTGATCCGGTACCCATTCTACAAAGAGGAGTGGTTGTCTCTGCGGTACACTCTGTTCTGGAGGGGAAGGTGTTAGAGGCCCAGGGGGACGCCCCGGTCTCTTGCCCCCCAGAGAAATTGTTTGTACCGTTGAACCTGCGTTTTGAATTATTAAAGGAACATCATAATTCGGCACTTACTGGGCACCCGGGTAGTAAAGCAACCTTGGAGCTATTGTCTCGTCGTTTTTGGTGGCCAAGGTTGCGTCAGGATGTAATGGATTTTGTCTCTTCTTGTTCTACTTGTGCGTACGCGAAAGTCTCTCATACACCTCCTGCAGGGTCTTTATTGCCACTTGTCATTCCCAATAGGACATGGACACATCTGTCAATGGATTTTATCAGACAATGGACTTACCTTTGTCTGCGGGTAAAACAGTTATCTTGGTAGTAGTGGACAGGTTTAGCAAAATGGTACACTTCATTGCGTTACCCGCACTACCTAATGCTAAGACTCTTGCTCAGGTATTCATCAGTGAAATCATGAAGCTTCACGGGGTCCCTTCCGATGTTGTTTCGGATCGGGGAACCCAGTTTATTTCTAAATTTTGGAAAGCTTTTTGTTCCCGTTTGGGGGTACACTTGTCCTTTTCCTCAGCTTTCCATCCTCAGTCGAATGGACAGACTGAGCGTACCAACCAAAACCTTGAGACATATCTAAGGTGTTTTGTGTCTGAGAACCAGGAGGTGTGGTCATCATATTTACCGTTAGCCGAGTTTGCCATAAATAATCGCCGTCAGGAATCCACTGGCAAGTCACCATTTCTTGGTGCATATGGTTTTCATCCCCAATTCTGTACTTTCAAAGAGGGGGGGTCTTCTGGGGTTCCAGAAGAGGAACGGTTTTCGTCATCTCTTTCATCTGTATGGCAGAAGGTGCAAGCTAACTTGAAAAATATGGGAGGTAAATATAAATGCATGGCTGATAAGAGACGGTCGCCAGGTTCGGACCTAGGAGTAAATGACTATGTGTGGATGTCTACTAGGAATATTAAATTAAAGGTTCCCTCTCGGAAACTGGGTCCTAGGTTCATTGGCCCTTACAAAATAGTAGCCATCATTAACCCCGTGGCTTTTCGCCTGGAGCTACCTCAGACTTTTAAAATCCATAACGTCTTCCATAAGTCGTTACTCAAGAAGTATGTTCCACCTCTAGAACTGTCACCGCTGCCACCCCCTCCTGTTGTTGTGGATGGTAATCTAGAGTTTCAAATATCCAAAATTGTTGATTCTCGTCGGGTCCGCCGCTCTCTTCAATATCTGGTGCATTGGAGGGGTTACTGTCACGACTGTGACTGATCCAGACAGGTCTGGGAGGAGAAGGTCGCAGCGACTTGCTACTCGCGATAGCTTGTGAGTTTGCTCCGTGGTTCAGGGTATGTCATCTGGGTTTTGCCTTGTGAACCTTTTTGTCCTGACTGGGAGTTTGTAGGCATCCTCCTCAGGTGAGTCCTGTCTGCCACTCCCAGCTACTATATTAGTTTCACTTTCACTTGCAGTCATTGCCAGATATAGTCCTTACTACCAGTGCTACTCTGACCTTGGAAGGAGATCGTTTGATGGTGTTGCTGTGGAGCTCTTGTCCGGCGTGGACTGTCGTGTTTGGGATCGCCTTCTCTGCTCGTGACTGGATAAGTCTATCACTGCCATAGATTGTTTGTTGCTGTCTTCCCCTGTTGTTTTCCTAGACGTGAGTGATGGTGACTAGCGCTCCCATCGGCCTTTCCCCAGTCCAGTCTAGTTAGTGCGACTGAGGGTTTTAGGCATCCTGCTCGCCGCACGGGTTCACACCCCGTCTAGGGTATCAGGGCAGACAGGTGCCAGCTGAGGGTTAGTCAGGGGTGGCCATTCTATTTCCCATCCGTAGATAAGGGTCCCCCTTTCCCTCTGTCTGGTGCGACACGACTGCTGCTGGGATAGCGGTCGTGACAGTTACGGTCCCGAGGAAAGAATGTGGGTTCCAGCGTCTGAGGTAAACGCCGACAGGTTAGTTCGGGCTTTTCATGCCTCTCATCCTGAGAGACCTAGTCCTGAGTGTCCGGAAGCCCCTTGTAGAGAGGGGGGTACTGTCACGAGGGTGTCAAGAGCCACGCCTGACTCCGTTATACCCGGGGTCAGGAAGTCGCAGCGGGTGGCTGCGCGCTCTATGTATAAAGATAGTGCTGTTCCTTAATGGTAGCTTTCTGGGTTTGCCTTGCAACCCTTTTTGGCTCACTCAGGGATCCGTAGCTCCTTCTCCTCAGCTGTTTCTTGTCCAGCACTCCCAACCTCCTTATATTCCCCTCTCCCACTTCTCTGGTTGCCAGATATAGAGCTTCCTGCCTGGACTTCTATACTGACCCACTGGAGCTGTGTAGCTGTGTTCCCTGGTTGTTGTTCCAGAACGTTACCCTCCGGATCCCTGTTGGGCCTTTGTGGTCTGCTGTTGTCGCCCACCTGGGATTATATGTTTGTCTGTATTGTCTGTCCTCTCCTTGGTGTTTTCCTTTTAGTGTCAGTGGTGCGGACTAGTGATCCCACTGCCCCGTTTACTACATAGGGCTCATCTAAAGGAAAGCCAGGGTTTAGGCACGTGATCGGCGTACGGGTGAGGAACCCGTCTAGGGACGTCAGGGCAGTCAGGTGCCAGCCTCAAGGTGATTCAGTGGTCACCACCTTTCCCTCTCCCTTGGACAGGGCCTTCCCATTTCCCTCCCTTTGCGTGACGCCGGTCATTACACTTATGCAACCATATTATTTTATGTTTTTTCTTCCCTCTACCTAAAAGATATCAGTTTGTTTTTCAATTGAGTTGTACAGTTTATAGGTCACATTAAAGGTGGAAAAAGTTCTGAATTTATTTATCTTTGTCTCATTTTTTTACTTCTCAGAAACCTGACATTTTAACAGGGGTGTGTAGACTTTTTATATCCACTGTAATTATTGTGACACTTCTTGTCATATTAAACTCCCATTAATTAACTTTGTCTAGTGTTCTTGAATAGGGATGAGCGAACCCGAACTTTATAGTTCGTGTTCGTACCGAATTTTGGGGTGTCTGTGACACGGACCCGAACCCGAACATTTTCGTAAAAGTCTGGGTTCGGGTTCGGTGTTCGGCGCTTTCTTGGCGCTTTTTGAAAGGCTGCAAAGCAGCCAATCAACAAGCGTCATACTACTTGCCCCAAGAGGCCGTCACAGCCATGCCTACTATTGGCATGGCTGTGATTGGCCAGTGCAGCATGTGACCCAGCCTCTATATAAGCTTGGGTCACGTAGCGCTGCACGTCACTCTTCTGATAAAAGTGTAGGGAGAGGTTGCAGCTGCGACGTTAGGGTGAGTATAGCCAGTGATTAACTCCTCCAAAAGACTTCATTCAGTGATCGATCTACAGCTGTGGATCATTGAACTGCTGCTATTCAATTGCTCACTGTTTTTAGGCTGCCCAGAGCGTTTTTCATTCACTTTTTTCTGGGTTGATCTGCGGCCATTTTGTGTCTTGTGGTGCGCCAGCACAAGCTGCCACCAAGTACATTTAACCATCAATAGTGTGGTTATTTTTTGCCTATATCCTACATCAGGGTCAAGCTGTCATCAAGTGCATATAACCATCAATAGTGTGGTTATTTTTTTGCCATATACTACATCAAGGGCAAGCTGAGCCTGTCACACAAGTGCATTTAACCATCAATAGTGTGGTTATTTTTTGGCTATATCCTACATCAGGGTCAAGCTGTCATCAATTGCATTTAACCATCAATAGTGTGGTTATTTTTTTGCCATATACTACATCAGGGGCAAGCTGAGCCTGTCACACAAGTGCATTTAACCATCAATAGTGTGGTTATTTTTTGGCTATATCCTACATTAGGGTCAAGCTGTTATCAAGTGCATTTAACCATCAATAGTGTGGTTATTTTTTGGCCATATACTACATCAGGGGCAAGCTGAGCCTGTCACGAAGTGCATTTAACCATCAATAGTGTGGTTATTTTTTGGCCATATACTATATCAGGGGCAAGCTGAGCCTGTCACAAAGTGCATTTAACCATCAATAGTGTGGTTATTTTTTGGCTATATCCTACATCAGGGTCAAGCTGAGCCTGTCACCAAGTTATTCGCAATAACTTCACACACACGCTACTGTTCAATTCCAAGTCTAATTCTGTGTGTAAACGTATACCCGTCACCCAGTGCCTAAAAAATAGGCCTCAAATTTATATTCATCCAAATCTGTCATTATTGCTTTAGCTGGTCAAGTTATTTAGTGTCCGTCAAAGCACAGTTTTTGTTCTGGGTTGAAATACAATTCCCAATTTTGCAATTCTCTAAATTAGTGGTTTCTGCTGTATCAGGCCTACTTTAAATCTATCCCTAAAAGGGTACTGTATATAAGATTCAAGGTGCAGATAGGGTTATTCTCAATAACTTCACACACACGCTACTGTTCAATTCCAAGTCTAATTCTGTGTGTAAACGTATACCTGTCACCCAGCGCCTAAAAAATAGGCCTCAAATTTATATTCATCCAAATCTGTCATTATTGCTTTAGCTGGTCAAGTTATTTAGTGTCCGTCAAAGCACAGTTTTTGTTCTGGGTTGAAATACAATTCCCAATTTAGCAATTCTCTAAATTAGTGGTTTCTGCTGTATCAGGCCTACTTTAAATCTATCCCTAAAAGGGTATATTAGATTCAAGGTGCTGATAGGGTTATTCTCAATAACTTCACACACACGCTACTGTTCAATTTCAAGTCTAATTCTGTGTGTAAACGTATACCTGTCACCCAGCGCCTAAAAAATAGGCCTCAAATTTATATTCATCCAAATCTGTCATTATTGCTTTAGCTGGTCAAGTTATTTAGTGTCCGTCAAAGCACAGTTTTTGTTCTGGGTTGAAATACAATTCCCAATTTAGCAATTCTCTAAATTAGTGGTTTCTGCTGTATCAGGCCTACTTTAAATCTATCCCTAAAAGGGTATATTAGATTCAAGGTGCTGATAGGGTAATTCTCAATAACTTCACACACACGCTACTATGCAGATCCAAGTCTAATTCTGTGTGTAAACGTATACCTGTCACCCAGCGCCTAAAAAATAGGCCTCAAATTTATATTCATCCAAATCTGTCATTATTGCTTTAGCTGGTCAAGTTATTTAGTGTCCGTCAAAGCACAGTTTTTGTTCTGGGTTGAAATACAATTCCCAATTTTGCAATTCTCTAAATTAGTGGTTTGTGCTGTATCAGGCCTACTTTAAATCTATCCCTCAAAGGGTATATTAGATTCAAGGTGCTGATAGGGTAATTCTCAATAACTTCACACACACGCTACTGTGCAGATCCAAGTCTAATTCTGTCCGTAAACGTATACCTGTCACCCAGCGCCTAAAAAATAGGCCTCACATTTATATTCATCCAAATCTGTCATTATTGCTTTAGCTGGTCAAGTTATTTAGTGTCCGTCAAAGCACAGTTTTTGTTCTGGGATGAAATACAATTCCCAATTTTGCAATTCTCTAAATTAGTGGTTTCTGCTGTATCAGGCCTACTTTAAATCTATCCCTAAAAGGGTATATTAGATTCAAGGTGCTGATAGGGTAAATCTCAATAACTTCACACACACGCTTCTGTGCAGATCCAAGTCTAATTCTGTCCGTAAACGTATACCTGTCACCCAGCGCCTAAATAATAGGCCTCAAATTTATATTCAGCTAAATCTGTCATTACTGGTGTTCCTGTATTAGTGTAATACGGTACCTAAATAGATAGCCAGATAGTGTTAGGTGTCTGTAAAAAAAGGCCTGAATTTGAATTCAATACATTGGCCCGAATAATATTTTTCTTATTGTGGTGAACGGTAACAATGAGGAAAACATCTAGTAAGGGACGCGGACGCGGACATGGTCGTGGTGGTGTTAGTGGACCCTCTGGTGCTGGGAGAGGACGTGGCCGTTCTGCCACAGCCACACCTCCTAGTGTACCAACTATCTCAGGTCCCAGTAGCCGCCAGAATTTACAGCCATATTTGGTGGGGCCCAATGCCGTTCTAAGGATGGTAAGGCCTGAGCAGGTACAGGCATTACTCAATTGGGTGCTCGACAGTGGATCCAGCATGTTCACATTATCTCCCACCCAGTCTTCTGCAGAAAGCGCACAGATGGTGCATGAAAACCAAGCCCATCAGTCTGTCACATCACCCCCATGCATATCAGGGAAACTGTCTGAGCCTCAAGTTATGCAGCAGTCTCTTTTGCTGTTTGAAGACTCTGCTGGCATTGTTTCCCAAGGGCATCCACCTAGACCTTCCCTATCAGTGGAAGACATAGGATGCACTAACGCACAACCACTTATGTTTCCTGATGATGAGGACATGGGAATACCACCTCAGCACGTCTCTGATGATGACGAAAGGCAGCTTCAAGGAGTTCCCTGGCATGGCACTTCTTCAAACAATGTTCTGACGACAAGACCCGAGAGGTTTGCACGCTGTGCCATCAGAGCCTGAAGCGAGGCATTAACATTCTGAACCTTAGCACAACCTGCATGACCAGGCACCTGCATGCAAAGCATGAACTGCAGTGGAGTAAACACCTTAAAAACAAGGAAGTCACTCAGGCTCCCCCTGCTACCTCTTCTGCTGCTGCCGCCTCGGCCTCTTCCTCCGCCTCTGGAGGAACGTTGGCACCTGCCGCCCAGCAAACATGGGATGTACCACCAACACCACCACCTGCGTCACCAAGCATCTCAACCATGTCACACGGCAGCGTTCAGCTCTCCATCTCACAAACATTTGAGAGAAAGCGTAAATTCCCACCTAGCCACCCTCGATCCCTGGCCCTGAATGCCAGCATTTCTAAACTATTGGCCTATGAAATGCTGTCATTCAGGCTGGTGGACACAGACAGCTTCAAACAGCTCATGTCGCTTGCTGTCCCACAGTATGTTGTTCCGAGCCGCCACTACTTCTCCAAGAGAGCCGTGCCTTCCCTGCACAACCAAGTATCCGATAAAATCAAGTGTGCACTGCGCAACGCCATCTGTGGCAAGGTCCACCTAACCACATATACGTGAACCAGTAAGCACGGCCAGGGACTCTATATCTCCCTAACTGCACACTGGGTAAATGTAGTGGCGGCTGGGCCCCAGGCGGAGAGTTCTTTGGCGCACGTCCTTCCGCCGCCAAGGATCGCAGGGCAACATTCTTTGCGTCCTGTAGCCTCCTCCTCCCACTCGGCTTCCTCCTCCTCTTCTTCCACCTGCTCATCCAGTCAGCCACACACCTTCACCACCAACTTAAGCACAGCCTGGGGTAAACATCAGCAGGCCATTCTGAAACTCATATGTTTAGGGGACAGGCCCCACACCGCGCAGGAGTTGTGGTGGGGTATTGAACAACAGACCGACAAGTGGTTGCTGCCGGTGAGCCTCAAGCCCGGCCTGGTGGTGTGCGATAATGGGCGAAATCTCGTTGCAGCTCTGGGACTAGCCGATTTGCCGCACATCCCTTGCCTGGCGCATGTGCTGAATTTGGTGGTGCAGAAGTTCATTCGCAACTACCCCGACATGTCAGAGCTGCTGCATAAAGTGCAGGCCGTCTGTTCGCGCTTCCGGCGTTCACATCCTGCCGCTGCTCGCCTGTCTGCGCTACAGCGTAACTTCGGCCTTCCCGCTCACCGCCTCCTATGCGACGTGCCCACCAGGTTGAACTCCACCTTGCACATGCTGGACAGACTGTGCGAGCAGCAGCAGGCCATAGTGGAGTTTCAGCTGCAGCACGCACGGGTCAGTCGCACTGCGGAACAGCACCACTTCACCACCAATGACCAATGACTGGGCCTCCATGCGAGACCTGTGTGCCCTCTTGCGCTGTTTCGAGTACTCCACCAACATGGCCAGTGGCGATGACGCCGTTATCAGCGTTACAATACCACTTCTATGTCTCCTTGGGAAAACACTTAGGGCGATGATGGAAGAGGAGGTGGCCCAAGAGGAGTAGGAGGAAGAGGGGTCATTTTTAGCACTTTCAGGCCAGTCTCTTCAAAGTGACTCAGAGGGAGTTTTTTTGCAACAGCAGAGGCGAGGTACAAATGTGGCTAGACAGGGCCCACTACTGGAGGACGAAGAGGACGAGGAGGAGGATGAGGATGAAGCATGTTCACAGCGGGGTGGCACCCAACGCAGCTCGGGCCCATCACTGGTGCGTGGCTGGGGGGAAACGCAGGACGATGACGATACGCCTCCCACAGAGGACAGCTTGTCCTTACCTCTGGGCAGCCTGGCACACATGAGCGACTACATGCTGCAGTGCCTGCGCAACGACAGCAGAGTTGCCCACATTTTAACGTGTGCGGACTACTGGGTTGCCACACTGCTGGATCCATGGTACAAAGACAATGTGCCCACCTTACTTCCTGCACTGGAGTGTGATAGGAAGATGCGCAAGTACAAGCGCACGTTGGTAGAAGTGCTACTGAGAGCATTCCCAAATGTCACAGGGGAACAAGTGGAAGCCCAAGGCGAAGGCAGAGGAGGAGTAAGAGGTCGCCAACGCAGCTGTGTCACGGCCAGCTCCTCTGAGGGCAGGGTTAGCATGGCAGAGATGTGGAAAAGTTTTGTCACCACGCCACAGCTAACTGCACCACCACCTGATACGGAACGTGTTAGCAGGAGGCAACATTTCAATAACATGGTGGAACAGTACCTGTGCACACCCCTCCACGTACTGACTGATGGTTCGGCCCCATTCAACTTCTGGGTCTCCAAATTGTCCACGTGGCCAGAGCTAGCCTTTTATGCCTTGGAGGTGCTGGCCTGCCCGGCGGCCAGCGTTTTGTCTGAACGTGTATTCAGCACGGCAGTGGGCGTCATTACAGACAAACGCAGCCGCCTGTCTACAGCCAATGTGGACAAGCTGACGTTCATAAAAATGAACCAGGCATGGATCCCACAGGACCTGTCCATCCCTTGTGCAGATTAGATATTAACTACCTCCCCTTAACCATATATTATTGTACTCCAGGGCACTTCCTCATTCAATCCTATTTTTATTTTCATTTTACCATTATATTGCGGGGCAACCCAAAGTTGAATGAACCTCTCCTCTGTCTGGGTGCCGGGGCCTAAAAATATCTGACAGTGGCCTGTTCCAGTGGTGGGTGACATGAAGCCTGATTCTCTGCTATGACATGAAGACTGATTCTCTGCTGACATGAAGCCAGATTCTCTGTTATGGGACCTCTCTCCTCTGCCTGGGTGCCTGGGCCTAAATATGTGACAATGGACTGTTCCAGTGGTGGGTGACGTGAAGCCTGATTCTCTGCTATGACATGAAGACTGATTCTCTGCTGACATGAAGCCTGAATCTCTGTTATGGGACCTCTCTCCTCTGCCTGGGTGCCTGGGCCTAAATATGTGACAATGGACTGTTCCAGTGGTGGGTGACGTGAAGCCTGATTCTCTGCTATGACATGAAGACTGATTCTCTGCTGACATGAAGCCTGAATCTCTGTTATGGGACCTCTCTCCTCTGTCTGGGTGCCGGGGCCTAAAAATATCTGACAGTGGCCTGTTCCAGTGGTGGGTGACATGAAGCCTGATTCTCTGCTATGACATGAAGACTGATTCTCTGCTGACATGAAGCCAGATTCTCTGCTATGGGACCTCTCTCCTCTTCCTGGGTTCCTGGGCCTAAAAATATCTGACAGTGGCCTGTTCCAGTGGTGGGTGACATGAAGCCTGATTCTCTGCTATGACATGAAGACTGATTCTCTGCTGACATGAAGCCTGAATCTCTGTTATGGGACCTCTCTCCTCTGTCTGGGTGCCTGGGCCTAAAAATATCTGACAGTGGCCTGTTCCAGTGGTGGGTGACATGAAGCCTGATTCTCTGCTATGACATGAAGACTGATTCTCTGCTGACATGAAGCCAGATTCTCTGCTATGGGACCTCTCTCCTCTGCCTGGGTGCCTGTGCCTAAATATGTGACAATGGACTGTTCCAGTGGTGGGTGACGTGAAGCATGATTCTCTGCTATGACATGAAGACTGATTCTCTGCTGACATGATGCCAGATTCTCTGCTATGGGACCTCTCTCCAATTGATATTGGTTAATTTTTTTATATTTTATTTTAATTTTAATTCATTTCCCTTTCCACATTTGTTTGCAGGGGATTTAACTACATTTTGCTGCCTTTTGCAGCCCTCTAGCCCTTTCCTGGGCTGTTTTACAGCCTTTTTAGTGCCGAAAAGTTCGGGTCCCCATTGACTTCAATGGGGTTCGGGTTCGGGACGAAGTTCGGGTCGGGTTCGGATCCCGAACCCGAACACTTCCGGGAAGTTCGGCCGAACTTCTCGAACCCGAACATCCAGGTGTTCCCTCAACTCTATTCTTGAACGAATCCACATGCTAAGCGTGAAGCACATAGGGCTACCTGTTTAGATAATTGCATGGGAGGAAATTGTAGAATTTAAGTAACATAAACTTGGATTATATATAGGGAGTAACTGAAGGCTTTCTGTAAGAGTGTGAGCTCTTGAAACTAACTTTAGTGGTGGCACTTTTGAGGTATTACTGGGGAATATTAATCATTTAGATAGATCAATTGTCTTTGTATTGGCTGCCCAGCCACAATCACACATCACGTGAACTCCACTGAGGGTTATTGTGACGACTATAGCTACATTTTATATTATTATTATTATTACCGTATTTTTCGCCATATATGATGCGCCGGCCCATAAGACGCACCTAGGTTTTTGAGGAGGAAAATAGGAAAAAAATATTTTTAACCAAAAGGTGTGATTTTGGTGGGTTTTGAACTAATTGTAGTCTGTGGATGGCACACTGTTATGGGGGATCTGTGGGTGACGCACTGTTATGGGGGATCTGTGGGTGACGCACTGTTATGGGGGATCTGTGGGTGATGAACTGTTATGGGGGATCTGTGGGTGACACTGTTATGGGGGATCTGTGAGTGACACTGTTATGGGGGATCTGTGGGTGGCTCTTATTGGGGTCTCTGGATGCCACTGTTATGGGGATCTGTGTATGACAGTTATGGGGGGATCTGTGGATGACACATATATAGCATCTTATGCTATGTGTCATCCACAGATCCCCTCCATAACAGTTCCCTGTAGTGTGAATGACCCTCAATACAGGGGGTGGGGGTCGCATCTGCTTTTATAATGACAGCGGGGCCCGTGCAATGACTGTATTCTACTACACGGGCCCCGCTCACTGTATATAATCGTATCTGTAATAGTTAATTGTTATGTATATAATCGGGAAATCAGCGCCTGTATACTTACAACTACAAGCGATCTGTAGCAGAGAGGAGGGAGGAGGCAGGCTGGGAGGACGAGTGCTGGCAGCGTGAGTCACTAGGTCATGCGCCCACGCCACCTGCTTCATTCATAAAGTGGGCAGCGCAGGCGTGTGACGTAGTGACTCACGCTGCCAGCGCCCGTCCTCCCGGCCTGCCTCCTCCCTCCTCTCTGCTACCGAGCGCTTGTAGTTGTAATTATACAGGCGCTGATTACCCGATTATATACATAACAATTAACTATTACAGATACGATTATATACAGTGAGCGGGGCCCGTGTAGTAGAATACAGTCACTGCACGGGCCCCGCTGTCATTATAAAAGCAGATGCCGGCCCCCAGCCCCTCCTCCCTCTCAGCTGATACACCCGCCGCACGGCATCGCGGCGGGTGTATCATTGAAAATTCGGCAAAATGCAGCATTCGCCCCATAGGATGCACTGCTATTTTCCCCCCACTTTTGGGGAGGAAAAAGTGTGTCTTATAGGGCGAAAAATATGGTATTATTATGAATATTATTATTATTATTATTATTATTATTATTATCCTAAAGAGAAAAAAAAAAAGGAAAAAAATGATTTCTCATCCCAGACCTGATTATATGATTGTGTTTATTGGTTTCACTGGATCAGTCATTATAGCAGGTTTATAAGGCAAATGAAGAACATGTATTATAATATTTTAGCAAGTAGTCAGGAGCAAATTCCAATTTGTGCTGTTGTTGATTTAGGTGATATTCCTGAAAATCACTTGGTTTATAGCAGGATTACACTAAGAACTGTTGTTGTTTGGAGAACCTGCAGTACAAAGACAGTGATTAATATTATACTATATCTGTTCATATGTAAATGAATAAGACATCTTACTCTTAAAACTACAAAGATGAAGGCTTGAATGGTTAACAGCAACAGAAGCATTGTAATGACGCTGCCTTTAAAGAGTTGGTACAGATTGTCGAATGACTCATATGAAGGTGCGTGACTTTACCTCACATCAAATTTAATTAAGGGCGACAATTCCTAATGCAAAAAGTTTACTAGTTTACTGTAGCATGCTAGTAATTCCCTTGACAGACTTCAATTCCCAGTACTACCACTAGGTGGTCATACATAGACACATATACAATAGCTATCTTATAACAGAATATTATGAAACTTCTTTTATTTTAAAGGTAACAAAGTGTGCCACACATCTTGGAACATAGATACAGTAAGGATGAGCAAATCAATTCTACCAGTTCAGAATTTGTACTGAATTTCACAAAAAGCTTAAGGGAGATTAGTATGCTAGTCTGGGTTTCTAGGCAATATATGAGTTGTCTGGGGGAATACTCTTGCTCAATACGGAGAGGACTTAGTATGTGTAGTATGTGTGTGGAGAATTGTAGTCCAGGAAACGCCCCTCTGTGTTTCTGGGAGAGGTATTCAAATTAGCTTTCCTGAGCCTCTCTGATGTCAGCAGATAAAAGAGGTGCAAATTTTAATATATTTTCCCCGAAAATCCAGAGGAGCATTGACTCGCTTACTAAAATGCTCATGCATACTCAAGACTAGGGTTGAGCGAACCTGAACAGTAAAGTTAGGAATTTTGGACCGCGAACCCGAACATTTCAGTAAAAGTTCGGGTTCGGGTTCGGTGTTCGGCGCTTTCTTGGCGCTTTTTGAAAGGCTGCAGAGCAGCCAATCAATAAGCGGTTAACTGTCTGACCTTAGAAGCCATCACAGCCATGCCTACTAATGGCATGGCTGTGATTGGCCATTGTAGCATGTGATCCAGCCTCTATATAAGCTGGAGTCACGTAGCGCTGCACGTCTCTCTGCTGTGCTTAGTGTAGGGAGAGGATGCTGCTGGTGATTTCAGGGAGAGAATAGGAGAGACTCTTTGCTCAAAATCAGAATCTAAATCAGTGCTCTACATACATTGTGTTTTGTGGGTGCAGGGCACAATTTTTTTATCTTCCCTGAGCCCAGTGACCGAAAAAAAAATAACTTTAATAAGTCAGTTAGGTGGGTGGCGGCCATTTTATGCAAGCTGCATCTGAGCTTTTGGGACATTAAAAATCTCACATTTTTTGACAATATACAACATCTGGATTAGTCAGTGTGCATTTTAAGCTAGAAATACAGCCATCATTTTCTGGGGTTTTAAAAACACACTTTTTTGCTAAAAAAAACTGTATTTTACTGATCTTCAAGTGTTAAATTCAAGTTTAATATATACAGCTTTCATATTCTGTTACCAAAAAAACATATTTTTTGGCATTATACAACATCTGGATTAGTCAGTGTGCAATTTAAGCTAGAAATACACCCATCCTTTTCTGGGGTTTTAAAAACACACTTTTTTTTACCAAAAACCTGTATTTTCCAAATCTGCAAGTGTTAAATTCAAGTTTAATATATACAGCTTTCATATTCTGTTACCAAAAAAAACACTTTTTTTACCAATATACAACATTTGGATTAGTCAGTGTGCAATTTAAGCTAGAAATACACCCATCATTACGGACACATGACGTACCGGTACGGCATGGTTCCCGAGTCCTTAAGGACACATGACGTACCGGTACGTCGTGTGTAGTTCCGATCACCGCCGCCCGGCAGGTGGTGATCAGAACAAGGTGCCTGCTCAAATCAGTTCAGACCTGCGATTTGCGGCTTTTACCTGGTGCAGCGGTGGTGCCATCGGGTCCCCATACGGCTGTGGGGGGGACCCGATGGCATGGAAGGCAGCGTGAGGCCTTCGTGAGGCATTTGCGCTGCCTTCCGGTGAAGAGCCTGTGAGATCCAACCCCCTGGATCTCACAGACCCGGAAGCTGTATGAGTAATACACACAGTATTACTCATACAGCCAATGCATTCCAATACAGAAGTATTGGAATGCATTGTAAAGGAATATACCCCCAAAAGTTCAAGTCCCAAAGTGGGACAAAAAATAAAATGAAAAAAAAGTTTAAAAAATAAAGTTTTCCCCCCAAAAAATTCTAAGTTTCAAGTAAAAAAAAGTACAAATATTAGGTATCGCTGCGTCCGTATCGACCGGCTCTATAAATATATCTCATGACCTAACCCCTCAGATGAACACCGTAAAAAATAAAAAATAAAAACTGTGCTAAATAAACAATTTTTTTGTCACCTTACATCACAAAAAGTACAACAGCAAGCGATCAAAAAGGCGTTTGCCCACCAAAATAGTACCAATCTAACCGTCACCTCATACCGCAAAAAATGAGCCCCTACCTGAGACAATCGCTCAAAAAAATACAAAATCTATGGCTCAGAATATGGAGACACTAAAACTTATTTTTTTTTGTTTGAAAAAAGCTGTTATTGTGTAAAACTTACATAAATAAAAAAAAAGTATACATATTTGGTATCGCCACATTCGTATCGACCGGCTCTATAAAAATATTACATGACCTAACCTCTCAGATGAACACTGTAAAAAAATAAAAATAAAAACTGTGCTAAATAAACAATTTTTTGTCACCTTACATCACAAAAAGTATAATAGCAAGCGATCAAAAAGTCATATGCACCCCAAAATACTGCCAATCAAACCGTCATCTCATCCCGCAAAAAATTATATCCTACTTAAGATAATTGCCCAAAAACTGAGAAAACTATGGCTCTCAGAATATGGAGACATTAAAACAATTTTTTTTTTGTTTAAAAAATTATATTATTGTGTAAAACTTACATAAATAAAAAAAAAGTATACATATTAGGTATCGCCGCTTCCATATCGACTGGCTCTATAAAAATATCACATGACCTAACCCCTCAGATGAACACCGTAAAAAATTTTAAATAAAAACTGTGCTAAATAAACCATTTTTTGTCACCTTACATCACAAAAAGTGTAATAGCAAGCGATCAAAAGTCACACGCACCCCAAAATAGTGCCGATTAAACCGTCATCTCATCCCGCAAAAATCATACCCTACCCAAGGTAATCGCCCAAAAACTGAAAAAATTATGGCTCTCAGACTATGGAAACACTAAAACATGATTTTTTTTGCTTCAAAAATGAAATCATTGTGTAAAACTTACATAAATAAAAAAAAGCATACATATTAGGTATAGCCGCATCTGTAAAAAACCTGGTCTATAAAAATATCACATGATCTAACCTGTTAGATGAATGTTGTAAATAACAAAAAATAAAAACGGTGCCAAAACAGCTATTTCTTGTTATCTTGCCTCACAAAAAGTGAAATATAGAGCAACCAAAAATCATATGTACCCTAAACTAGTACCAACAATACTGCCACCCTATCCCATAGTTTCTAAAATAGGGCCACTTTTTTGGAGTTTCTACTCTAGGGGTGCATCAGGGGGGCTTCAAATGGGACATGGTGTCAAAAAAAACAGTCCAGCAAAATCTGCCTTCCAAAAACCGTATGGCATTCCTTTCCTTCTGCGCCCTGCCGTGTCCCCGTACAGCTGTTTACGACCACATATGGGGTGTTTCTGTAAACTACAAAATCAGGGCCATAAATATTGAGTTTTGTTTGGCTGTTAACCCTTGCTTTGGTACTGGGAAAAATGGATTAAAATGGAGAATTTGCCCAAAAATTTAAATTCTGAAATTTCATCTCCATTTGCCAATAACTCTTGAGGAACACCTAAAAGGTTAACGACGTTTGTAAAATCAGTTTTTAATACCTTGAGGGGTGTAGTTTCTCTGATGGGGTCACTTTTATGGAGTTTCTTCTCTAGGGTTGCATCAGGGGGGCTTCAAATGGGACATGGTGTCAAAAAAACCAGTCCAGCAAAACCTGCCTTTTCAAAAACCGTATGGCATTCCTTTCTTTCTGTGCCCTGCCGTGTGCCCGTACAGCGGTTTACGACCACATATGGGGTGTTTCTGTAAACTAACGAATCAGGGCCATAAATATTGAGTTTGGTTTGGCTGTTAACCCTTGTTTTGTAACCGGAAAAAAATTATCAAAATAGAAAATCTGCCAAAAAAGTGAAATTTTGAAATTGTATCTCTATTTTCCATTAATTCTTGTGGAACACCTAAAGGGTTAACGACGTTTGTAAAATCAGTTTTGAATACCTTGAGGGGTGTAGTTTCTTAGATGGGGTCACTTTTATGGAGTTTCTACTCTAGGGGTGCATCAGGGGGGCTTCAAATGGGACATGGTGTCAAAAAATCCAGTCCAGCAAAACCTGCCTTCCAAAAACCGTATGGCATTCCTTTCCTTCTGCGCCCTGCCGTGTGCCCGTACAGCGGTTTACGACCACATATGGGGTGTTTCTGTAAACTACAGAATCAGGTCCATAAATATTGAGTTTGGTTTGGCTGTTAACCCTTGCTTTGTAACTGGAAAAAAAATATTAAAATGTAAAATCTGCCAAAAAAGTAAAATTTTGAAATTGTATCTCTATTTTCCATGAATTCTTGTGGAACACCTAAAGGGTTAATAAAGTTTGTAAAATCAGTTTTGAATACCTTGAGGGGTGTAGTTTATATAATGGGGTCATTTTTGGGTGGTTTCTATTATGTAAGCCTCACAAAGTGACTTCAGACCTGAACTGGTCCCTAAAAATTGGGTTTTTGAAAATTTCTGAAAAATTTCAAGATTTGCTTCTAAACTTCGAAGCCTTGTAACATCCCCAAAAAATTAAATATCATTCCTAAAATGATCCAAACATGAAGTATACATATGGGGAATGTAAAGTAATAACAATTTATGGAGGTATTACTATGTATTATTGAAGTAGAGAAATTGAAACTTGGAAATTTGCAATTTTTTACAAATGTTTGGTAAATTTGGTATTTTTTTATAATTAAAAATGAATTTATTTTACTTCATTTTACCAGTGTCATGAAGTACAATATCTGACGAATAAACAATCTCAGAATGGCCTGGATAAGTCAAAGTGTTTTAAAGTTATCAGCACTTAAAGTGACACTGGTCAGATTTGCAAAAAATGGCCTGCACCTTAAGGTGAAATAGGGCTGAGTCCTTAAGGGGTTAAAAACACACTTTATTGCCAAAAAACACTATTTTCAGGCCTTGCAGCATCAGCGCGTTTGAAATTCCTGGGTTATATACTGCTGCCATATTGAGTTATTAAACAAACACCCATTTGGGCAAAATTTGGCAGCCTTTGCTGCATATATCATTGTGAGATACACCCTTAATACATTTGGGTTCGATTCAGAGATTTGAAATATCGCCATTTGGTGCACCAATATTTAATTCAGGACAACAGTGGTTCAGGCCGTGTGAGATACACCCTTTACATACAAGGGTTTAATTCAGGCATTTGAAATACAGCCATTTTGGGCAAAGAAATCTTTAATTCAGGCCTACACTGGTTCAGGCCATGTGAGATACACCCTTTAGATACAGGGGTTTGAGTCAGGCATTTGAAATACAGTCATTTTGGGCAAAGAAGTCTTTAATTCAAGCCTACAGTGGGTCAGGCCGTGTGAGATACACACTGTATATACAGGGTTTATATTCTTTCAATAATAAAACACCCTTTTTGGGGCAAAATAAACAATATTTCAGGCCTTGCAGCATAAGCACGTTTGAAATTCCTGGGTTAAATACTGCTGCTATATTGAGTTATTAAACAAACACCCGTTTGGGCAAAAAAAGTTTTTGGGCAGCCTTTGCTGCATATGTCATTGTGAGATACACCCTTAATACATTTGGGTTAGATTCAGAGATTTGAAATACCGCCATTTGGTGCACCAATATTGAATTCAGGCCTACAGTGGTTCAGGCCGTGTGAGATACACCTTTTACATACAGGGGTTTGATTAAGTCATTTGAAATACAGCCATTTTGGGCAAATAAATCTTTAATTTAGGCCTACAGTGAGTCAGGCTGTGTGAGATACACCCTTTACATACAGGGGTTTGATTCAGGCATTTGAAATACAGCCATTTTGGGCAAAGAAATCTTTAATTCAGGCCTACACTAGTTCAGGCCGTGTGAGATATTCCCTTTACATACAGGGGTTTGATTCAGGCTTTTGAAATACAGCCATTTTGGGCAAATAAATCTTTAAATCAGGCCTACAGTGGGTCAGGCCGTGTGAGATACACCCTGCATATACAGGGCTTATATTCTTTCATTAATAAAACACCCTTTTTGGGGCAAAATACACAATATTTCAGTCCTTGCAGCATAAGCACGTTTGAAATTCCTGAGTTATATACGGCTGCCATATTGAGGTATTAGACAAACAACCGTTTGGGCAAAAAATGTTTATTTGGCAGCCTTTCTTGCATATGTCATTGTGAGATACACCCTTAATACATTTGGGTTAGATTCAGAGATTTAAATGCTTTTGGTGCACCAATATTTAATTCAGGCCTACAGTGGTTCAGGCCGTGTGAGATACACCCTTCACATACAGGGGTTTGATTCAGACATTTGAAATACAGCCATTTTGGGCAAAGAAATCTTTAATACAGGCCTTCACTGATACAGGCCGTGTGAAATTCACCCTTTACATACAGGGGTTTGATTCACTCATTTAAAATACAGCCATTTTGGGCAAAGAAATGTTTAATTGAGGCCTTGTCTGGTTCAGGCCGTGTGAGATACACCCTTTACATACTGTCGTTCTATTCTACTATTAATTAAACACCCATTTAGGGCAAGATCCTAAATTCGAGAAATATGAGGAGAGCGTCAAATAAGAGACGTGGCCCAGGTCGTGGGGGACATGGCCCAGGTCGTGGTGCTGCTGGTGTAGCTCCTTTTGCAGGGAGAGGATGTGGTCGATCTGAGCCAGCTACACGCACAAGTGAAAACCCTTTATCAGGTGCGAGTAGGCGACAGAACCTGCAGCGGTATTTGGTCGGGCCTAATGCGGCTCTACGAATGGTGAGGCATGAACATGTACAGGCGATATTAGATTGGGTTTCTGACAGTGGATCCAGTTCCTTCACATTGTCTCCCACCCAGTCTCCTGCTGAAAGACCACAGTTGGCACCTGCAGCCGATGTCCATCAGTCTTTCACCTCACCCCCTTGCAAATCAGCCAAGCAGTCTGAGCCCCAAGTCATGCAGCAATCTCTTCTGCTTTTTGATGACTCTGTTAGCAGGGTTTCCCAGGGCCATACACCTAGCCCTGCCCCAAAAGTGGAAGAGATTGAGTGCACTGATGCCCAACCACTTATCTTTCAAGATGAGTACATGGGAGGACCATCGCAGCACGTCTCGAATGATGACGAAACACAGGTGCCAACTGCCAGCAGGAAGGCAGGGGTGAAGACTGGGTGGAAGATGATGTGGAGGACGATGAGGTCCTCGACCCCACATGGAATCAAGGTCATACGAGTGACCTATGTAGTTCGGAGGAAGAAGCGGTGGCTGCACAGAGCCACCAGCACAGCAGATGAGGGAGCAGGGTGCAAAAGCGGAGAGGCCGTCCTGTAGACAGTACGCCTGCTACTGCCCACCGCAGCAAGGAACCGAGCACACCAAAGCCAGCTCCAAGGAGTTCCCTGGCATGGCAGTTCTTCAGACAATGTGCTGACGACAAGACACGAGTGGTTTGCACACTGTGCAATCAGAGCCTGAAGTGAGGCATAAACGTTCTCAACCTGAGCACAACCTGCATGACCAGGCATTTAAGTGCAAAGCACGAGCTGCTGTGTAGACACCTCAAAAACCAAGAAAGGTCTCTGGCTCCTCCTGCTTCCTCTTCTGCGGCAGTCTCGTCCTATTCATCCACCTCTGGAGTGACAGTGCCACCTGCCATCCCGCAAACAGAGGATCTGCCAGCAACACCAACACCTGGGTCACCAAGCATCTCCACAATGTCCCACGGAAGCGTTCAGCTCTCCATCTCCCAAACGCTGGAGGGGAAAAGGAAGTACCCCCCCTACCCACCCGCGATCCCTAGCCCTGAATACCAGCATTTCTAAATTACTGGTCTTTGAAATGCTGTCATTCCGTCTGGTGGAGACGGATAGTTTTAAAGGCCTTATGGCGGTGGCTGCCCACAGTACGTCGTGCCCAGCCGCCACTACATTTCAAGGCGAGCCATCCCTTCCCTGCACAACTAAGTAGGGGACAAAATCAGGTGTGCACTGCGCAACGCCATCTGTGGCAAGGTGCACCTGACTACGGATACGTGGACCAGTAAGCACGGTCAGGGCCGTTATATCTCCATAACAACACACTGGCTAAATGCATTGGCGGCTGGGCCTGAGGCGGATAGCAGTTTGGCGCATGTCCTTCCACCACCGAGGATTGCAGGGCGCTTTAGTTTGCCCCTGTTGCTTCCTCCTCCTACTCTGCTTCCTCATCCTCTACCAGCTCCTCATCCGGTCAGCGTAACACCTTCACCAACAGTTGGGTCAGCACAGCCAGGGGTAAACGACAGCAGGCAGTTTTAAAACGTATCTGTTTGGGGGACAAACCCCAGACTGCACAGGAGCTGAGGACGGGCCTTGAATAACAGACCGATGAGTGGTTTGTGCCAGATAGCCTCAAGCCCGGCCTGGTGGTGTGCGATAATGGGCAAAATCTCGTAGCAGCTCTGGGACTAGCCGGTTTGACGCACATCCCTTGTCTGGCGCATGTGCTGAATTTGGTGGTGCAGAGATTCCTTAAAAATTACCCCGATATGTCAGAGCTGCTGCATAAAGTGCGAGCCCTCTGTGAGCGCTTTCGGCGTTCTCACCCTGCTACTGCTCGCCTGTCAGCGCTGCAGCGTAACTTCGGCCTTCCCACTCACCGCCTCATATGCGACGTGCCCACAAGGTGGAACTCCACCTTGCACATGCTTGCCAGACTGTGCGAGCAGCAGCAGGCGATAGTGGAGTTTTAGCTGCAGCACGCACGGGTGAGTTTCTCGGCGGAACAGCACCACTTCACCACCAATGACTGGGCCTCCATGCGAGACCTGTGTTCCTTGTTGCGCTGTTTCGAGTACTCCACCAACATGGCCAGTGCCGATAACACAGTTCTCAGCGTTACTATCCCACTTCTATGCCTCCTTGAAAAAACTCTCCTGGCGATGATGGAAGAGGATGTGGCACAGGAGGAGGAGGAGGAGGAAGAGGGATAATTTCGTAGGGTTTCCGGCCAGTCATTCCCAAGTGGCTCCGAGGGTGGGTTCCTGCACCCACAAACCCAAGGTACACAATTGTCCAGCCAGGGCACAGTTTTGGAGGATGACGAGGTGGAGGATGAGGAGGAGGAGATGGAGGAGGAGGAACCATGTTTACAGCAGGGTGGCACCCAGATCAGCTCATGGCCATCACTGGTGTGTGGCTGGGGGGATACAGAGGACACAGATGATACACCTCCCACAGAGGACAGTTTTTTTGTTGCCTCTGAGCAGCCTGGCACACATGAGCAATTACATGCTGCAGTGTCTCCGCAACGACCGCAGAGTTGCCCACATTCTAACTTGTGCTGTTTACTGGGTGGCCACGCTGCTGGATCCCTGTTACAAGGACAATGTACCGTCCTTAATTCCGTCACTGGAGCGTGATCGTAAGATGCGCGAGTACAAGCGCACGCTGGTAGACGCGCTGCTGGTGGCATTCCCACCTGACAGCGGGGGCACAGTGGAAGCACAAGGCGAAGGCAGAGGACAAGTAAGAGGTCGCCAACGCAGCTGGGTCACCGCCAGCACCTCAGAAGGCAGGGTTAGCATGGGCGAAATGTGGAAAAGCTTTGTCAGCACTCCACAACAACCAGCACCACCAGCTGATATGGAACGTCTTAGTACGAGGCAGCATTTCACCAACATGGTGGAGCAGTATGTGTGCACACGCGTACACGTACTGAATGACGGGTCTGCCTCCTTCAACTTCTGGGTCTCCAAATTGGGCACATGGCCTGACCTTGCCCTTTATGCCTTGGAGGTGCTGGCCTGCCCTGCAGCCAGTGTATTATCTGAACTTGTGTTTAGCACAGTAGGGGGTGTCATCACAGACAAGCGCAGCCCCCTGTCTACAGCCAATGTGGACAAGCTCACATTCATTAAAATGAACCAGACATGGATCCCTCAGGACTGGTCCGTACCTTGTGCAGAATAGACATGTATACTGGCACTAACCAGACATTGTTATACTGCACCGCAATTGCTCATGCTTGTATTTTGGATATTTCACCCTCTTTTAGAGTGTACCTTAATTTTAAAAAATAAAATTAAAACCAAAAACCTGTGTTGGCTACCTCGTCCTCCTCCACCGCCGCTTCCATCTACAGATATAGCATCGCTAGCGCTCCCTTCAGAATCGCGGCAGTGCAAAGCGATTTCCAATTCAATTAGCAAACCCGAATCGCGTAAATAGCCATTGAGAAAATTCAGGGTGCAATGTTGGTTTGTGAACACCAGATGGCGCATGGAACTACAGTCAGTTAGTTATTTCTCGTGCGCTATACAGTAAATATCAAAGTTTCGCTGTGGAGTCCCGCATAAAGTACTGTAAACTGAGCGCCAGTCCAAATTTGCCCCATTATGAATAATTAAAAAAACAGAGGCGCTGAACTGAAGCATAGAAAGTACCATACAGTACTGTAAGTAACCGATTTCACCACTTCATTCCCTGAGCAAATAATTGAATGCTAGTAGAAAGGGGATTAAAAGGTTAATCGACAGGAGGCCAGTGGGGTGCTGCTCAACACCTAATGTCATTGTATTTAATAATATTAAAAAAATGGCAGCATCTCTGTATCCTAATAACAGTAATCTGCCATTTTCTTTACTACCAGGTCTTTTTATAGCTCTGGATCGCTCAATACAGAATATTTAGCAAATCACATTCTAGTTCCCACGGTCATGGGAACCAATCACAGGCCAGTTCTCTGGCAATCCAGCTTAATTGGTGATGACAGCTTGTCAAAACAATTATGTCATACTGGTTAACAAGGCCTGTGATTGGTTCCCATGACCGTGCTATAAAAAGACATTAGGTGTTGAGCAGCGCCCCACTGGCCTCCTGTCGATTAAATTTTTAATCCGCTTTCTACTAGCATTTTTCAGTAGTAAAATTTAATATATATACAGTACAGACCAAAAGTTTGGACACACCTTCTCATTCAAAGAGTTTTCTTTATTTTCATGACTATGAAAATTGTAGATTCACACTGAAGGCATCAAAACTTTGAATTAACACATGTGGAATTATATACATAACAAACAAGTGTGAAACAACAAAAAATATGTCATATTCTAGGTTCTTCAAAGTTGCCACGTTTTGCTTTGATTACTGCTTTGCACACTCTTGGCATTCTCTCGATGAGCTTCAAGAGGTAGTCCCCTGAAATGGTTTTCACTTCATAGGTGTGCCCTGTCAGGTTTAATAAGTGATCAGATGGCCAAGAGAGGAGAGAAGGCGCTCATAGGTGAGGGTAAACAGGTCTAATCAGGTTTAATAAGTGGGATTTCTTGCCTTATAAATGGGGTTGGGACCATCAGTTGCGTTGAGGAGAAGTCAGGTGGATACACAGCTGATAGTCCTACTGAATAGACTGTTAGAATTTGTATTATGGCAAGAAAAAAGCAGCTAAGTAAAGAAAAACGAGTGGCCATCATTACTTTAAGAAATGAAGGTCAGTCAGTCAGCCAAAAAATTGGGAAAACTTTGAAATTAAAGGCTATTTGACCATGAAGGAGAGTGATGGGGTGCTGCGCCAGATGACCTGGCCTCCACAGTCACCGGACCTGAACCCAATCGAGATGGTTTGGGGTGAGCTGGACCGCAGAGTGAAGGCAAAAGGGCCAACAAGTGCTAAGCATCTCTGGGAACTCCTTCAAGACTATTGGAAGACCATTTCAGGGGACTACCTCTTGAAGCTCATCAAGAGAATGCCAAGAGTGTGCAAAGCAGTAATCAAAGCAAAAGGTGACTACTTTGAAGAACTTAGAATATGACATATTTTCAGTTGTTTCATACTTGTTTGTTATGTATATAATTCCTCATGTGTCAATTCATAGTTTTGATGCCTTCATAGTCATGAAAATAAAGAAAACTCTTTGAGAAGGTGTGTCCAAACTTTTGGTCTGTACTGTATATGTGTATATACATGTGTGCATATATGTGTATATATGTGTGTGTGTCTGTGTATACATGCATGTATATATATGTTTGTGCGTGTATATAAATATATCTATATATATATTTACATATATATATTTATATATATGTATATATATATATATATATTCATATTATAATTATATTAATATTATTTATATTATAATATAACTTGTAATATATTTTTATATTTGCAAAAAATGCATTGCCAGTTATCCCCCTACAGGGATCTTGCTGTCTGTGAATTCGATCGCACGCTATCTCTCAACACACTGATGCCCTGCCCTCCCATTCACTGAAAGCCCGTAGAGAAAAGGAACTCCCTGTTTGGGGGAAGGCGGGTATTGTCTGCAGATGGCTGAAAGTGCAGGTTATTTTCCTGCTGGAGACCCTTTCACTGCTGGTGCCTTTTCACTGAATATTCTGTATTGAGCGCTCCAGCTATAAAAAGACCTGACAGTGAAGAAAATGGCAGATTACTGTTATTAGGATACAGAGATGCTGCCATTTTTTTATATTAATTAAATACAATGACATTAGGTGTTGAGCAGCGCCCACTGGCCTCCTGTCGATAAACCTTTTAATCCCCTTTCTATTAGCATTCAATTATTTGCTCAGGGGATGAAGTGGTGAGATCGGTTATTTACAGTTTATTTCAGAGCCCCAGTAAAGTAAATTTTTCAGTAGTAAAATTTTATATATATATGTGTATATACATGTGTGCATATACAGTCGTGGCCAAAAGTTTTGAGAATGACACGAATATTAGTTTTCACAAAGTTTGCTGCTAAACTGCTTTTAGATCTTTGTTTCAGTTGTTTCTGTGATGTAGTGAAATATAATTACACGCACTTCATGCGTTTCAAAGGCTTTTATCGACAATTACATGACATTTATGCAAAGAGTCAGTATTTGCAGTGTTGGCCCTTCTTTTTCAGGACCTCTGCAATTCGACTGGGCATGCTCTCAATCAACTTCTGGGACAATTCCTGACTGATAGCAACCCATTCTTTCATAATCACTTCTTGGAGTTTGTCAAAATTAGTGGGTTTTTGTTTGTCCACCCGCCTCTTGAGGATTGACCACAAGTTCTCAATGGGATTAAGATCTGGGGAGTTTCCAGGCCATGGACCCAAAATGTCAACGTTTTGGTCCCTGAGCCACTTAGTTAGCACTTTTGCCTTATGGCACGGTGCTCCATCGTGCTGGAAAATGCATTGTTCTTCACCAAACTGTTGTTGGATTGTTGGAAGAAGTTGCTGTTGGAGGGTGTTTTGGTACCATTCTTTATTCATGGCTGTGTTTTTGGGCAAAATTGGGAGTGAGCCCACTCCCTTGGATGAGAAGCAACCCCACACATGAATGGTCTCAGGATGCTTTACTGTTGGCATGACACAGGACTGATGGTAGCGCTCACCTTTTCTTCTCCGGACAAGCCTTTTTCCAGATGCCCCAAACAATCGGAAAGAGGCTTCATCGGAGAATATGACTTTGCCCCAGTCCTCAGCAGTCCATTCACCATACTTTCTGCAGAAGATCAATCTGTCCCTGATGTTTTTTTTAGAGAGAAGTGGCTTCTTTGCTGCCCTTCTTGACACCAGGCCATCTTCCAAAAGTCTTCGCCTCACTGTGCGTGCAGATGCGCTCACACCTGCCTGCTGCCATCCCTGAGCAAGCTCTGCACTGGTGGCACTCCGATCCCGCAGCTGAATCCTCTTTAGGAGACGATCCTGGCGCTTGCTGGACTTTCTTGGACGCCCTGAAGCCTTCTTAACAAGAATTGAATCTCTTTCCTTGAAGTTCTTGATGATCCTATAAATTGTTGATTGAGGTGCAATCTTAGTAGCCACAATATCCTTGCCTGTGAAGCCATTTTTATGCAACGCAATGATGGCTGCACGCGTTTCTTTGCAGGTCACCATGGTTAACAATGGAAGA
Organism: Bufo bufo; assembly: GCF_905171765.1. NCBI lineage: Eukaryota > Metazoa > Chordata > Amphibia > Anura > Bufonidae > Bufo > Bufo bufo. The sequence continues at coordinate 40,227,161 of NC_053389.1, forward strand.
ACAATGATTTCAAGCATCACCCTCCTTTTAACATGTCAAGTCTGCCATTTTAACCCAATCAGCCTGACATAATGATCTCCAGCCTTGTGCTTGTCAACATTCTCACCTGAGTTAACAAGACGATTACTGAAATGATCTCAGCAGGTCCTTTAATGACAGCAATGAAATGCAGTGGAAAGGTTTTTTTGGGATTAAGTTAATTTTCATGGCAAAGAAGGACTATGCAATTCATCTGATCACTCTTCATAACATTCTGGAGTATATGCAAATTGCTATTATAAAAACTTAAGCAGTAACTTTTCCAATTTCCAATATTTATCTAATTCTCAAAACTTTTGGCCACGACTGTAGATAGATAGAAAGATAGATAACCTCTGTATTAAAAAATAATTATACAATATTACACAAATTATACTATACACTAGCCACCAATGATTTTAATAGGGGGAGGGAGGGAGGGGGGGGCACACTGGCCACCAATGATTTTAATACTGAGGAGGGAGGGGGGTATGGCCCCCTGCTGCCTGGCAGCACCTGATCTCTTACAGGGGGCTGTGATCCGCGCAATTAACCCCTTAGGTGCGGCACCTGAGGGGTTAATTGTGCGGATCACAGCCCTCTGTAAGAGATCAGGTGCTGCCAGGCAGCAGGGGGCCGTTATGTCCACAGTTCTCAGTATATTCTAACTTGAAGCGTCCCCATCACTATGGGAACGCCTCTGTGTTAGAATATACTGTCGGATCTGAGTTTTCACAATCTAACTCAAATCCGATGGTATATTCTAACATAGAGGCGTTCCTATGGTGATGGGGATGCTTCAAGTTAAAATATACCATCGGATTGGAGAAAACCCTGATCCGATGGTATATTAATATTACCCAAACACCGAACCCGAACTTTTACTGAAATATTCGGGTTCGGGTGCCGAACACCGTAAAGTTCGGATATGCTCAACACTAGTGCCATCCCCTATAGCGCCCGGCTCCTGTACAGTGTCGGGATGACTACGGTCTGTATCAGGAGCCAGATAGCGATATTAATACACAGCACATGTACAGTACTGTACATACAGTAGACAATAAGATGCAGTGGGGCACAGGACAGTACAGTCGGGTGCAGTGGGGTACAGGACAGTACAGTCGGGTGCAGTGGGGTACAGTACTGTACCTGCGGCTCCCCACCCCGATGTACTGTAGGTCTGTGTGGTTCCGCTCACCCATTTTTTTTATTTTATTTAATGATTGACTGTTCAGGTGCCATCCCCTATAGCGCCCGGCTCCTGTACAGTGTCGGGATGACTACGGGCTGTATCAGGAGCCGGATAGCAATATTAATACACAGCACATGCTGCTCTGTACATCCATTTACACTACTAGAAATTCACATAAAGTACGGTACTACTGATTAATCTAGTACTTTAACTCAACACCGCCATCTACTGGCATTGGTGTGTATTGATACACTGGAGGAGATAAAATCACGTTTAGTTAGTAACGAATTGCAAAATAAGGGAGCGGTAGTGATGACACATCTGTACACCGCTACGTCCACCACCTCCTCAAACTCCTACTCCATATGGAACTCCACCTCATAAACCAATTTTTTTTTTTTTATTGTACGGATTTTATATAATTTCACTACTTTGTCAGTTACATTTTCTGGTGAAATTCATCAATTTTTGGGTGTATAGTACCACTGCTATACCAAGTAGACAGGTTTAAAAAATAAAAAAAATTGTCATTTACATTTTCGGGTGAAATTCACCAATTTTGGTGTGTATAGTACTACTGCTATACCTTGTAGACGGTTAAAAAAAAAATAAAAAAAATTATTGTCAGCTACATTTTCTGGTGAAATTAACTAATTTTTGGGTTTATAGTACCACTGCTATACCTAGTAGACAGGTTAAACCAAAAAAAATTGTCATTTACATATTCGGGTGAAATTCGCAAATTTTTGTGTGTATAGTACCACTGCTATACATAGTAGACCGTTAAAAAAAAATTGTCAGTTATATATTCTGGTGAAATTCACCAATTTTTGGGTGTAATATATTGGGTTGACATTATACAATTTTAGACGTGAATAAACACCTGCTATGCATAGGTGACAGGGAATAAAATTTAATAAATTATTCAGTAATTAATGCGCGCCACATCCTTTCATTCAATGCTTAAACTTTGAAATGTTGTCACACTTTTATGCTTTAATAATTTCTCCCATATTTCAACTCTATAATAAATTGTCATTTACTTTTTCGGGTGAAATTAACCAATTTTTGGATGTATAGTACCACTGTTATACCTAGTAGGCCGGTTCAAAAATAAATAAATTGTCACTTACATTTTAGGGTGAAATTTACCAATTTTGGTGTGTATAGTACCACTGCTATACCTAGTGGACCGGTTAAAAAATATATATATTTGTCATTTACACTTTAGGGGGAAATTCACCAATTTTGGTGTGTAAAGTACCACTGTTATACCTAGTGGACGGGTAAAAATAAAAATTGTCAGTTACATTTTATGGTGAAATTAACAAATTTTTGGGTGTAATATACCCCTCCTCTACCTAGTTGACAGCTTAATAAATTTTCATTAATTTTTCTGTTACATTCTTGGGTTGACATTATACAATTTTAGACGTGAATAAACACCTGCTATGCATAGGTGACAGGGAATAAAATGTTATAAATTATTCAGTAATTAATGTGCACCACATCCTTTCATTCAATGCTTAAAGGGAACCTGTCACCAGTTTTATGGTGTCCTAACTAAGGGAAACATAAATAAGTGACTGATTCTCTTAGCAAAATGCTGGCTAACTTTCTTTAATTGACCTGGTCAATCTGCCAACATCTTGTATTAAAAAGCTCCAGCTCATAATGATGAGTCCTGAATATTTATGAGCTCCTGACTCTTCCCGCCTACCTGCTGCTGATTGACAGTTATTTTCCATATGAATCAGCAGCAGGTGGGCAGGGGAGTGGCTATAGCTCTGAATTTAAAAAACGCTGGACTCACTGACATCACGCTGGACTCAAATCAGCTCATTAGCATGCGGCATGTGGCATCTTTGTGTGTATATTATGAGGTAACCATCTGTCACACCAGTAAGTGCATACATCTAAGGCACTTTTTAGTAGTTAATGATTGTATATAATTAGATTATAATCAAATATTCACATGACAGGTTCCCTTTAAACTTTGAAAAGTTTTGACACTTTTATGGTTTAATAATTTCTCCCATATTTCAACTCTAATTTTAAATTTGAAAAAATGAATCCTCCCTTGGATGTGGTCTCTCTTTCTCACGCTCCCTCTCTGGCCTGCAACCCTGATTCCCCGCCACCCGTGATCACCATGGTAGGCGCATAAAAGAACATCGAAAGTTGATAGAGCAGATATCAAATTGGATCGTGAACATCACGGGGACGTGCGACATAGTGGGGTACTAAGTGTGCACACCCCTGCAACTTCTGGGTCTCCAAATTGGGCACCTGGCCTGATCTTGCCCTTTACCCCTTGGAGGTGCTGGCCTGCCCTGCAGCCAGTGTATTGTCTGAACGTGGGTTTAGCATGACTGGAGGGGGTTATCACAGGTTATATTTCCCAATGTTTTGGGGGTACCCTAATTAAAAAAAATAAAAATTAAAACCAAAAAGCAGTGTAGGCTACCTCCTCCTCCACCGCCGCTTCCACCTACACCGCCACATCCACCGCCTCCTGAACCTCCTACTCCATATGGACCTCCTAGATCAAGATTATTATTTTTTATTTTTACCTATTTTATGTTATTTAAAGTCATTTCCCTATCCACATTTGTTTGCAGAGCACTTACCATGCTCTTAACCGCATTTTGATGCCATTTGCAGCCCTCTAGCCCTTTCCATGACATTTTTACAGCCATTTTAGAGTTCAAAAGTTCAGGTCCCCATAGACTTCAATGGGGTTTGTGTTCGGGGTCAAGTTCGGGTCAAGTTCGGGTTCCGAACTCAAACTTTTTTCTCAAGTTCAGCCGATCCCGTCAAACCCGAACATCCAGGTGTCCGCTCAACACTACTCAAGACCCTCCATAAGAAGAAATAGTACCCCAACCAAGGCCTCTCAGGCAGACAGAGTTTCTTTTCTTAGCTCTTTTAAAGGGAAGCTCCCCAGAAAGAGCTGGATTACTGGTATAAGACAGGTTTCATTTGCTTTCCTTTTAGAAAGTGAACTAACTAGTATGTCTCCAGGTGGTGATGCAACCATAACAATAGATAAAAGATCTTATTATAAAAAAAAGCACTGATTGAACAGGCTTAGGCTACCACTTCAAAATCAGCAGATTAGAAGCCTTGGAAACTATTTAGTACATGTTAGAAATATTGTGTATATTACCCACCCAGAGGTCTGCCCAAAACCTTTTAACTAGAAGAGCTGATTCTATTTCCTTTCTCTGATAAAGGCTTTTTGTCCTGAAAATGCTATTTGTTCTCTGTGAGGTTAGCTTCATTGTTTTCCTTGCTTTGCTGTTTAAAAGGTTGAGCAATGACAGGCAGGAGACACTATTATTTATCCTTTTTGAAAAGAATGCTGAATTACACATGCTTTTTAAGTATAGATGTCTGTTTATCGGCCTGAAATGAATTGCTAAATATTTGGGTTTGTTAGAATTAAAGAGGACCTTTCACCGATTATGACAATGTGAACTAAGTATACAAACATGGAGAGCGGCGCCCGGGGATCTCACTGCACTTACTATTATCCCTGGGGGCAGCTCCGTTCTCCCACTATGCCCTCCGGTATCTTCGGTGACAAAGTTATGGTAGGCGGAGTCTGCCCTTGTTCTGCTGTAGCGCTGGCCAATCGCATTGCAGAGCTCACAGCCTGGGAGAAAAGAACCTCCCAGGCTGTGAGCTCTGCGCTGTGATTGGCCAGCGCTACAGCAGAACAAGGGCAGACTCAGCCTACCATAACTTAGTGACTGGAATCTCCGCCTACTATAACTTAGTGTACGAAGATACCGGAGGGCATATCAGGAGAACGGAGCGGCGCCCAGGGATAATAGTAAGTGCAGGGAGATCCCCGGGCGCCGCTCTACATGTCTGTATACTTAGTTCACATTGTCATAATCAGTGAAAGGTCCTCTTTAAGCATATGCAAATCCATTCTACTAATTTGGAATTTATCAACATTTGGTGGGTTTCAATTCTAACAAACCAGAGAGACCCCAAAATATAGTATTCAACTGAAAGTGAAACCAGGAAAGTACAATATCCCACTTAGTATCACACTTCTTCTAGAAGGACATGAGAACCACAATGTCTCAAGAGACAATTGCCTTGTTTAGCTGACTGACCATTGAAGGTACTCTTTTTCATTAGGGAGACAAAAAAATATGCATGATGAGTAATGTATGCCAGCTGACGCTACTCTTGAATTGTAGGAACACACAATTATTATAGTTCTGTCAGATAGTTTTGCCTATAATAAAACCTCTACTTCCTTACTTTTGATACTATTACAATTACTGCTACTGTCAAATTTAACTGTCACCTATACTATTTCCATATGCTGCCAGTAGTTTTGCTGGTACAATTATGTAATTGATTGTACTGTACAAGTATATTGTCTTTGAATATATTCTTAGTTTTTCTGCTTCTTACTACTGCACAACTATAAATACTCACTTCTTCATTTTCCCAGCCCTCCAACTGCATCACCAATTCCATTGATTATGCGACCTTCAAAAAATAAACCAGTGCATTAACATATGGTGTAATCTATATGTATTGGAAGGATTGATGACCCTAAAACAAGGGTGACAGAAAAGTTTTGAAAACAGGAATATAATTATTATTTCTCTACCTGTGTCTTTTATAGCTTCTTCACCAGTTTCTGAAAAAATAATATTGACATCAATTAATATATAAGTAACTTTAATGTTTAATTGTCTTACTTAAAGGGTTTGTCCAGGTTCAGAGCTGAACCTGGGCATAACCCCGTATTCGCTCATTGAGCATGAATGAGTGGAGCATTATAGCATATATCGCTCAGGGCAAGGGCTTTATTGTTTTCTTTAGATCCGGTGACATACCGGGTCTCTTTATGGGAATGCAGCGCTATAGACCGCCTATAAGTGCCGGTGATGTCACCGGGATCACTGCTAGGTGGAAGCCTCCACCTAGCAGTGTAAAAATATAAACAAAACAGCCCTTGCCCTGTGCGATGCTTCGATGTTCCACTCATACGGGCTGAATGGGTGAAAAAGGGGTTATGTCCTGGTTCAGCTCTGAATCATTACAATTAATATTTTGTTAAAATAAAAATTATTTAAAATATATATTATTATTTTTTATGTCATGTCAAGAACCCCATTGTATTTTAGTAAAGTCGTGTTCACCTTGCCGTTTTGTTTTCTATCTTTCTGATCCATCAGAAGTACAGTAAAATTGAAAACAAATGGATCCTTTTTTTCGAGCATCAATTTTTGCTCATTTTGCAACCGTTTCAGTTCTGTCAGAGACCCGTTATTTTTAAGGGGATATAAAGTCCTGTCAAAAATAATGGATTTCTGATGATACTGACATAAGCAGATGCAAAATGAGCACAACAGATGCTAAAAATAAAGGATTCTTATATTTCTGTTATATTGACGTTGATGTGAACACGGCCTAAGGTTTATCTCATGCCATAAAGGAGTGATAATAAGAAACAGAAGGGGATAGTATACAAAAGATTTAACTTGACAGAGTTAATGCTGAAGTTTGAGAAAGTGAATCTCCAAAGTGAAATTTTAGGAAAAAATATAAAACTTTCTTTGAACAGCTAAAAAAAAGCTTTATAAAGTGTTTAAAACAATTAAAAAACAATCAAAGAACAAAGATAAATAAAAAATTTAAATATTAAATTGTATCCAATCTCTACCCACCTAATATACTTGGTATTAATCCATGATTTTTTCCACCAACTAATGGCCAGATGGCAAAAAAATATATATAATATAATTTAGCATATTAAAGAAATATAATTTTATTTATATATATTTGTACATTTTAATTCAATTACAAGTAATAGCATTTTATATTTCAAATATATTTTGACTTCTAAAAAATATGCAAAATAAACATGGTAAGGGTGGGTTCTCATCAGCGTTATGTAATCTGTTATGGCTTTCCTTTATAACATTGTTATAACGGAAAATAACGAAATCTATAAGACGGAAGTCAAAATGGAAGCCTTTAAGAGGCATTCCGTTTTGATCCTTCATAATACAAGTCTATGGGCAGCATAACGGATCCATTATGCAGGAGTCCAGTCCTGCACAATGGAAACCAGGATGGATCCGTAATGCTGCCCATAGATTTGTATTATGATGGAAGTCAAAACGGAAGCCTTTAAGAGGCATTCAGTTTTGATCTGTCATAATAGAAGTCTATGGGAATCATAACGGATCCGTCTGGTTCCCGTTATGCAGAACGGACAAAAAAGTCCTGTCGACAGGACTTTGTTTTCCGTCTTGCATAACGAGAACCAGATGGATCCGTTATGATTCTCATAGACATGAGCCCTCCCACCTTCAGGGTTTGCTTATGCGGTCAGGAGATCAGGGTCAGAATTAGGGCGGCTGTAGGTTGTGGCCTGCTCCCTTCATTGTTGTCTGGCCTAGTAACAGTTCCTACTGTACGGTGGGGTGTTTTCCCAACTCACCACCGTGACAGTATGTTCCATAAAGGCATCTCTGTTTTGCTTTCGGAAGAGGGCCCAGCATGTGTCGCCTGCCATTTTCTGGCACGCATGCTTATCCTCCAGAGGGAGGGTATATGGTGTGAGATACAGTTAACAGTGTGGTTCTCTGTGGCAGGTGTTGCAGTTGGTGTGAAACGGCACTTGTGTTTATGTCTCCCCTTGTCCATGTCTCAGTGGTTCTGTCGCTTGTGTTGTGGTGGCTGGCTGCATTCCTTGTTGAACTGGCTTTGGTGTATGCTGGTGGGGTATGCATGCTGGCAGCGACTTGGTGTGAACCGTGTCTGAGTGTGGACGCAGTGATCAGTGCAGTCTCTCCTGGCTGGCTGGTGGCTGGCGCCCTGGTTCCTGTTTGTTGCTCCTGGGGTTGGCAGCAGTTCTGGGTAGACTCGCTTGCGCTGACACTGATTCTGCTACTTTTTTCCCTTCCCCATCCTTGTTTGTGGGTTACTCACTGGCTTTCCCTTTTCTGTTGGGGGGCTTTGAGTGGTGGGAGTGTCACGGTCATATTGGTGTTTGACCGTGACGCGGTTGCCGTGCAGACTAGTTGCTAGGGGCAACGTGTAGTTTGTGGTTTGCACATGCACTTCCCCTTTAAGGTGTGCCTCCCTGCTGTTTGGTGTGCAAGGGGTTAATTTTCTGGCTATTAGGGATTAAGGTGTTTCCTGGGTGTGGGCGCAAGCTTGATGTAAACCTGTGGCTTTCTGGCTGGGTGCAGTTGTACTACAGCCTTGCTTGGTGTTGGAGCTTTGCTCCTTGCCTTGGTGTTCCAGACCAGTCTTTGAGGGCCACCTTATGGAACATAAATTGTCCTCCCTTATGTACCCTCCATGTACCTTTACCCTCACTTGTTTTATTTGTGGTGTGGGTTTATGTTCTGGGTGTGTTAAGCGTTTTGTTGGTTGTTACATGTCTGGGCTTTTGTTGGTGTTGGTCCCTGCATGTATGCTATTTGTCACCTGGTATGTTGATACCTCCATAAGGGGGCTGGTTTCCCGGAGGGCTTAATCATTAGTCTGTGTGTAGTGCTGCCTGGGGCTGCCGTGCTCATTGTGGCATGGGGTCCTGGCAGTATCAGGAGTGCTGGATGCCTGTGTTTGTGTGTTGTCTGTACGGTGTCCTGTTTGGTGTGTGGGAACCTGTACTCCGGTTTGCCTGTGTCCCTGAGGAACCGATTGTCTCCTATTACTGACCCCTATGCCACGGACCGTCAGGGTTAGCAGGATCCAGGTTCCAGTGCATGAGCCCACCCACCTTCAGGGTTTGCTCATGCGGTCAGGATTAGGTCGGCTGTAGGTTGTGGCCTGCTCCCCTCATTGTTGTCTGGCCTAGTAACAGTTACTACTGGACGGTGGGGGGTTTCCCTCACTCCCCACCGTGACAGGCAGAAGCCTCCGCCTGGCAGCCCTATGGAGAGCCCTGTTCCTCACCGGACTCCAGAAAATGCCTTTGCCCTGCACGATTTAGCACAGGGCAAAGGAGAGCATCGGAGCACAGGGCAAAGGAGGGGGGCTGCCTGGGTGAATATGGGGATATGTTTGGGTTTAGCTCTAAACCCAGACAACCCCTTTAATGTCACTGCTGTTTACTATCTCTGGTAAAAATTGTTACTATGTTTATCATTATGAAATATGTCACCATTACTACTTTTACCACTCTACGTTTGATAATGTCATGCCACTCTTTATGTCAAATTAAACTGTCACAACTAGCTACTTTCACAATTGCGTTGTTTTTTCCGGTATTGAGATCCGGCATAGGACCTAAATGCTGGAACTAAACTGATTTGTTTTGATTTTACATGTCAGCATGCATCTGTTCCATCAAAATGGAAATAAACTGATCCGTCACTAAATACATTGAAAGTCAACTGGACGGATCCAGTTTTTTAGTCTCCATAATAAGAAGATTCGCTACCATTGACTTACATTGTTTTCACAGCCGGATCAGTTTTTTTACCTTGTTTATGACTGGACAAAAAAATGCAGTTTGCTGACTGAACATAAGACATCCTGATGCCTCCTGAATGGATCTTTTTTTTCATTCAGAATGCATGAGGACTAAGCGGAAACTTTTTTTTCCTGCCAAATCTTAATACTGGAAAACAATGCAAGTGTGAAAGTAGCTTTAGTGTACTGTTAACGCTATTGTTGCTACTATTAAGTCATTGACAACTTCATTGTTAGCGATACTGCAACTTACACTACTTCAAAAATAAACTTCTGTAATTACTTACCTAATGAATTTGTCAGATCTCCTGCTGTTTCACCAACTCCTTTGACTAAATCACCTTCAAAAAGAAAGAAACAAACAAACACGTACAGTACTTTAATATGTTAAAGTCTATGTGATTTATTTCCTACCTACATGAAGCTAAAACATGTGTTTTTATGGCTTACAAAAAGTTACTTTATTTAAATTATATTTTGCTTTGTTTAACTTTGTTTTTTTTAAATTTGCTTAGAAATATGACACAAACTCCATAAAATTTGCTGAAGTCATGGAGCGAGATGCTTTCTAGTCATATATACACAAAAGAAAGACAAAAATGTTGAATGTTGTACAAGTAAAAAAAAATTACTTTTCAAATGCATTTCATGTTTCTATCCTGCTTAAAATATGTAACCTAGGAGCTATCTCTACACCCTTCAGCTAACTGTTTTATTGTGTGAACTCATATTTACTGTAGAGAAACAGTATATGTAATTGGTCAAAAATAAGCCCCCATCCCCTTTAAACTCTGGCCTTTAAAATGTTTATTGTATGGCTGACCCATTTCACTCGTTTTCTATGTAAATATTCCTGAGAAGTGACTCCATGTGACATTATATAGCAAAAAACAAAGGTCTGTATACCATAAAGAAGACAAAGGTTCTGACTAACTGTAGATGGTGTAAACTAAGGCTGTCTAGCTGTGCACCAGAATCAGGCTGAATCAGAGATGAGTGCATGTCTTAAAATTAGTTTTAGGTCCGATTCTAACGAATCAGCAAAAAAAAAAAATTGATTTGGGACCAAATCGATTCAACTCAAACCAAAACTAATGCAATTGACTCTGAGATCTTTCAGGACCCATTTTTACTCTGTTGTCTTTCTCTAATTTTTACATTTTCTCTCTCCACCTTCCCCCAAACACTTTAATGCAAATTCAACAGTAGTAAATAATGTCATAGTGACACTGACATATAAAGCTATGGGTAAATGCATGGTTGACGTTGCTAACAGCCTGTTCAAAGACACATTGCACTGTGGGATTTGTTATGCTTTTTAAAATTTAAAAATGTTCCATAAATTGTTATTGGGGTCAGCTGGTTTTTAAACACATAGTATTATTGATAAAAACAGTGGTATGTTCTGGACAAGCGATCCAAAGAGTATGCCTTACGAGGGAAGGAGGGCAGAGAATACCTGTCCATGTTTATACACACACACGCACTAGCATTGGAAGAAACTGTGATCTAAAATATGATTATCGCAATCATAAAAAGTTAAAAAATTGCAACAAAAAATATAAATTGTAACAAAAATATACAGGCCCAATTGCAACCACGCTATATGCTGCAACTGAATCACTATAATGCACAAATTGTAACAGGTTTTTTGATAAAACAAATGTCCCCTGGATTCACCCTTACTAGAAACTGAAATTCACAAACTAAAATTCACAAACTTTACACTTATAAACTTATGAACTGCAGGAGCTTTGTAACAGATTTAAAAAAAATAAATAAATGTATCCAGCACATAAAAACAACTAATGTACTGTTTCTTTAGGGATCTCTGTGCAGCACCCTGTATACACAGCACTTGTGAACAGCTGCAGGAGCCCTGGCTGTAAGACATACAACTAACTCGCCCTATGGTGTCCCTAATGATAAAACCTGACTTTCTATGTAGGAATTCAATCAACCTAACTAAATATCTCTTCTTCACAAACCCTACACTGTCCCTGCAAGACCATAAAAAGGATGTATGTCTATTGTAGATAGGACTGATGCCTCCTATCACATCAGTGGCTTCGTTCACACTGGTTTATGTGCTTCACAGCTAGCATAGAGCCTGATAGACCAGCAAATAATTTTTCCCCCACAGTGCGTTTATAAAATTTGTTAAAATCGCATGCACTTCGCTGGTACTGTGATGAGGAGTTTATACTCGCAAATTCAGACAATATAGAGGATTATCTGCTATAGCTTAAACATAGGTTTCTTTAGAGCAAGTCTCTGTGAAGATTGTCTATTTGACATACAGATGTAGCAGGGGTAAGGCTACTTTCACACGAGCGTTCGGGTGTCCGCTCGTGCGCTCCGTTTGAAGGGGCTCACGAGCAGCCCCGAACGCATCCGTCTGGCCCTAATGCATTCTCAGTGGAGGCGGATCCACTGAGAATGCATCCGCCTGCCAGCGCTCAGCCTCCGCTCCGCTCAGTGAGCGGACACCTGAACGCTGCTTGCAGCGTTCGGGTGTCCGCCTGGCCGTGAGGAGGCGAGCGGATCCGTCCAGACTTATAATGGAAGTCAATGGGGACGGATCGACTTGAAGATGACACTATATGGCTCAATCTTCAAGCGGATCCGTTCCCCATTGACTTTCAATGTAAAGTCTGAACGTATCCGCTCAGGCTACTTTCTGACTTAGAAAATTTTCTAAGTTATAATGCAGACGGATCCGTTCTGAACGGATGCAAACGTCTTCATTATCGGAGCGGATCCGTCTGATGAAACATCAGACGGATCCGCTCCGAACGCAAGTGTGAAAGTAGCCTAACACACACACTCTTAACTCAAATTTCTTAACTCATCGCGTTATCTTGAAACAAAAGCCATTGAAAAGCAATTGCTTAACACATTTAGTTGCATTTAGTTTAGATAACATGTCTCATAAAGCATGTGTGTTAACCCTGCTACATCCGTATGTGTGTTTAACTTTTACATAAATTTTATATGATGGAGAAAAACTCTTCCTCAGCTACATAGTATATCCTAATCCTAGTATTTATGGTAATACGCTGTAAAAAAAATCTTCCAAAACCTTTTTCTTTATATCTAGGAGGAAAGGAGGGGGGCACCATAAAAAATTCTAGGTGCCATCTAACCAAATTTTGGTCCTGTTTATATATTAAGCCTTTTTTTATTGTATTTGTCCATGATAATACAGCTGTGAGTCATGATGTCCCAAACCAATTAAAGTCTTAGAAAAAAAAAATCTAAAAGGAACAATATTTAATTATTATAACTCCACCTGCATTTGATATTATATTTCCACCGGCATCTGAAAAACAAAATTTTTCAACAATTAATTACTCAAAATAATTGTAATGCTAAACTATTATAATTACGATAAATGATTACAGTAAAAAAAAACTTTTTTTCAAAGAAAACATTAAATTTTTTCTTATATTTTTGGGTTTTACATTAGGCACCCATTGGATAGAATTTAAGCAACATTTTAGTCAATCGATACATGGTTGAAAAATGGAGAACAAGAGAGGTTACTCATTTACATATAGGAGATTTAACTTGACAAGGTTAATTGGAAACTTTAAGATGGAGAATTGCCTTAGTGAGAGTTTTGAAAAAAATTATATATTTGAAAAAAAAAGTTAAAGATGTTTTAAAAAAATCGGTTAAAATATATATTGTAAAAATAAAAACAAATCCATGAAAAAAGCTTATAGATATTTTGTTTAAGCATATCTACCAGAATTTTTTAAACATTCAAATAAAAAAAATTAAATATTATATTCAATAAATACTCACTTAATAGACTCTGTAGTATTCCTTGTCTTTGCCCATTTCTTTCTTCTTTAACTACTTGCACACCTTGTATATGAAAAAAATAAAACAGCAAATAAAATTTTATTTGCCAGAATAAAGAAAATTGAGATTATGTGATTAAATTTATATGAATTACAATATTGCATTTATATGTAATAAATATTGTATGTCACTTTCATTTATTTTAAAGTTTACTGATTTTATATTTTAGGATTTAAATGATATCATTTTATATTTTAAATACATTTTATTTTAAAAAATAATAGTGCTAGTGCAAATTTTTGCTCCTAAAGGCATAAGTTGGACAATTAAGATGAAGAAGTATTTTAGAAGTATATCATGCTTATATAGGAGGTCTTCAAAAACTTTCAGCACTTTTAAATTTCTTTTAAAAACAGTGAAGGCTAGAGGAGTAGTAATTGGTCATATCTGAGATTTTCATGTGACTAGTCAGTCTGGCAAACCGGCTGATCTTGCAGTTTAGTATTACAGTCGTCACACTGTGGTGAAGATGGCTGCGAAACTTATCAATTACACCAAAGAGGAACAGCATTCTATCATACGCTTTTTGTGGGGAAAAATTGTGCCAGGAGCACACATTTATCTCTACATGTGTGCTCAGTATGGAGATAAAGTTCTCTCTTGTAAATAACTTGGGCCGTTATTGTGAAAACAATGACAATTATCTGCAGCAGATAGTCACTGGCAATGAAACGTGGGTTCTCCCCTACAAGCCCGAAAGCAAGAGGCTGAGTATGCAGTGGAAGCATCCATCATCTCCTGTAGCAAAGAGATTCAAGATGCCACCGTCTGCAGGAAAGTCGATGTTGACTGTCTTCTAGGACTCTCAAGGGCCTATTTTCGAAACCTATAAGGAACGTGGAACAAGTGGCACAAGTGAAAAGATGACACATGAAAAGATGAAATGTGTCCAAGGGACTCATTATTTTGCATGACAATGCCCGCCCCATGCTGTAGCTCACACATTGGAAACCCTCATACAATTGAATTGGGAGGTTATGTTAAACCCAGTTTATAGTCCGGATTTAGCGTCATCTGATGTCCACCTTTTTTGGACCACTCAAAAAAGCTTTAAGGGGAAGAATATTTTCATGTGATGATGATATGGAAGCAATGATGATATGATGAATGAGTGGCTATGTGCTCAAATACTTTTTACTGATGGCATTGAAGTGGTACAGCTCTGCAAAAATGCATCACAAAGGAAGGTGTCTATGTAGAAAATTAATGTAATTAGATTTTTAAATTCTTAATAAACAGAGGTTAAAAAATTGTGGAAACTTTTTGAAGTTCCCTCGCATAATGGTTACATTAAAACACATAATTGGTAAGCACAAACATAACATACTGTAACATATATGTAAGCCATAACATATAAAACACATCATTGGAAGCATGCAGAAACATAAAAAATCTGAAATTAAAAAAGACTTAAAATAAAAAAGTTCTTCTAGTCTTGTAAATTTGCGTATAGTTTTGTAAATGTTTGGACTTTTTTTTTTTAGAACAAAATTTGCAGAAAATTGACATAAGTTAAAATGTAAATTTAATTCAGGCCCAATGGACAGATATAAACCTCCTTTCATTTGATAATATGGATTTATTTCTGTGGATGTAGAGTAAATGAACTTCTAATTTCAATGTAAAATCAGTATTCCCAGTCAAACCATTAGATCTTTTGACCACATTGCGCATAATGTATCTTTGTTAAACTGTCCACAAAATTTAATTTCGGCCAAAGATTTAGAAAAACTTATGCAATAATGAAGTGTTATGCCAAATGACAACATCTGTATGTCATATTATATCTACCTCAAGTTCAGTGGATTTACGGTATCAGGGATTGTAATTTTTTTTACATTAACTGCATGACCAAGAGGGGGAGGAGATTGCAGTTGGTGCTATGTACACCTTTGGTGCCATTTTTTAAAATTATTATTGCATTGTACTCATTTTGAGTTTAAAATCACTTTTTCAGCTGGTCTTTTGTTTTTTAAATATTGAGACATTTTCCAAGCACAGCTTTGAGTTTATCTAGTAGATGGTTCTGAATTTTCTCTCTGCTGGTCAGAAATGGTGCTGACAGGCTCCTTATCTGTCATCTTTGACCTTTTAGACACTTGATTATAACTCAACTATTATCTTACTAATAAGAATGTGGCTTTTTAGCAAGTTACAGATAAGGATTATTAGATGACAGGCACAGTGAAAGTGAAAGTACCATTCACACAGCTAGAAAAACAGTTAACCCTTTGTGGCAGAACAGCACAATATTTTTAATTAAAAAAAACAATTGAAATAATGATTTTTTTAAGCCCAAAATGAGTAAAATGCAATCATTAAAAAAATTCTACCTGAAGATATTCATAGCCTTTAAGTTTCTCTGGCTACAAATACCATATTTTTCTTATTATGCACAGACATGATTTACCTTTTGATTCAGGTAATTGACCTCCAGGACCTGGAATTATAACGTGAAAAACAGTGAAGTCCAGAAATAAAACACAATAAACATCAAATGGTAAAAAATACAAAATGCCTACCCTGTGTACTCGGTGCCACTGACCCATAGGCCATATTTCTTGTGTAACCAATAGATAGAAGACCAAACGGTATTGTGGAATGTTGCATCGTGTTAGAGTTGGAGTCCATCCCATAATTATATTCTAACCAGGAATATTCAGATTGAGGAAATTCTGTCCAACTTTCCCTTCTAAGATCTTCCCCATTAAACGTGATTTCAGAAACACTTGAAGTCTTTGCTATAATAATGGCCAAATTATTTTCAAAATCCTCCTGTCCAATGATGTTATAAGCAAGGTTAAAAGACTCAATGTCTGGTATTTTGGTCAGGAATGGTCCAAATCCTCTGCTTCTAAATTTTCCACCAGTGCCAAAAAGCAATACCTGAATTCTCTCCAAGCTGTGCATGGATAAGGACGAATATGCAGAGACTTTAAACTTCAGCAATTTTCCTGCTTCTATAATAGTTTTTTGCTTTTGCTCACCTGACTGGTACTCGAGACAAGTAGTCTTAAAAGCCAAGACATAGACTAGATCGTAGTTTGACTGGAAGGACAAGCCTGGGACAAAGAAGGAAGTTCCCCAACTTTCAAAAGGTTGAAGCTGTTCATACACATGACTACAATCTGCATAAGTAGGAACACATGAATGGCCAGCTAGGACAGCAACAGGGAATTGAGAGGTCACCTTGGTCCCTGAAAGGTCATCTTTACTCTGAAACTGCACAAAGTTGAATGGCTGCAAATTTATAGTCAATATGTCGCCCGCTTGATAATACTTCCCATTGAATTGAACTGTTCCGCTGAAGATGATGGTGACTGTTGTTAAAAATTCACTTGCTAGAACACCAAACTCTGTAGAATGGCTTGAAGGTCCATTGGTAGGGGTAATTATGTAATATACAGTTCCCCACTGATCAACTGGGTAAATCAAAGCAATATCTCCACTGGTTTCCTTAAAGTTGCGGGACATCACAGTGATATCCTGGTCAGATTTAATGATAGCGCCACATGGACATATTCCAGCTCCTTTGTTCTCTGTGGCTGGTGGAAGTTGAACTGTTACTGTTTCTCCTTTTGCAACTGTGACATACTTCTTGAAATTGGAGTTACTGATGGAGACAGTTACTGTGGTGGAAGGTGCAGTCCCAGTAAACAGGAAATCCCTTGAAGGGCTGCCATTGGAGAATGAGTTATCCATAAACGCCGTAACAAAGTATTTTCCATGTGAGGGTCTCCTTAGGCCTATAAATGAAGCTTGTAGTTAGAATTATACTTAAAGGGACTCTTTTCATCTGATACTACTGACTTAAAACCAAAATTGTCAGTAAAGCCTGAGCCTTAAAGGAGTTGTATCATCTCAGAGGGTGGGTTCAGTGTAAAGTAGGTGTGAATCCCACCACTGGGACCTGCTCCTATCCTTAGAACAGGGCCCCCAATGTGAATGAAGATCAGCCTAGCGGCTGTGCATGAATGGTGTGTATTCAATTCACTTCTATTGGTCTTCCAAAAATAGATGAGTTCGCTCTTGGAACTCCCATAGAACTCTCATAGAAGTGAATAAACAGTATATTGTATATGCATGGTGCTCTCTTTTTAACTCTTGTGTGCATGTTCTGGAGATACAAGCTTGTCCCAGAGGTGGGACTCACACCTATCTGAAATTGGTGGCATACCCTATCGATATGCCACCAGTGTCTGACATGAGACAACCCCTTTAAAAATGCAAAGGGATTTGATGAAATTTTCCTGGATATAATGTTAAGAATCAGTAGCAGAGTTGAACCACAGGAGTAGGGATGAGCAAACCCGAACTGCAAAGTTCTAGTACCTGGACCCAAACCTGGACTTTTTTACTGAAGTCCGGGTTTGGGTTCGGTATTCAGATGAATTTATTATTTTCCATTAAAACATGGCTATATAGGAAAATAATTGCATTCTTAAGACAGAATGCAAAACAATATGGCAATTTAGGGGTAAAAAAAACCTCACCTCATCCACTTGATCACGCTGCAGAAGCTTCTTCTATCTTCACTGAACAGGACCTGCCAAAGAACCTGCAATGTGCGCAATGACGTCACCATGCTCCCCCACGTGGTGACGTCATATATTTTTTTTAACTCCTAGTTTGTTTTTGTTTTTAACCCCTAAATGGCCATATTGTTTTGCATTCTGTTTTAAGAATGTTATTATTTCACAATATAAACATACTATAACGGAAAATAATAAAGTGAAGTTTGGGTCAGGTTCAAGTTTGGGTCAAGTTTGCGTCCCGGACCCGAACTTTGATCTGAAGTTTGGTCGAACCCGGGTTTGCTCATCCCTACTCAGGATTCTATGGATACAGAATGTTTACCTAGCCTATCAAGTAGACCACAAAATAAAATGTTAAATCGAAAAATAGCTTAAAGTTCTGTGCTAATAACTTTTTTAATATACCTTTATAGTATTCAAAGCTTTTTTTTCTAATTAAGAGCTCCAATTAGATACAGGAATGCACCTGTAGCTATAAATGATAGCCTGTTCTCTGGCTGCTGCCACCACTAGAGGGAGATAAGGAGCTAATCGCATAGTGTTTATACACTGACCTCAATAGTGACACAGTAGGCAACCCACCCTAGTGTCTACTGCGGATAGCCAGGGTGCTCAATTTAAAATCTATTTCTTTACATGAGATTGGTTGCACTCCAGAGGCATACTGTACCTATAGGTAAACTAGCCTATTTAGAATGCTAGTGATGGCTCAGCAGATTGTGCAATTTATTTATTCTCTGCTATATAAAGGGAGTCTGTCAGCAGACCATGCTAAATTGCTGCCAGTACTAGGTAGGGAATGGGTAAAGAGGTACACACATAGCTTTTGTGGTGCTCTTCTCAAAAGGAGAAGTGTGAATATGAAGTTTTATTCTGACAGATCTTGCTTTTACTATTGACGATGGTAGGCCTTCACTGTGAAGTGGCCTTTGCATTGAGCAGCATCCAACTCCCTCCTTTCTGCTTTCTAAAATCTGTAGTGATCTCCTGGTTGGATGACACAACTGTCACTCAGAGCAGAGGTGAGAAGCTAGAAGAAGCTTAATGCAGAAAGCACAGGACACTTCACAGTGAAACCTTGCACTAGACACTTGCAAGAGTAGAATCTGGCAGGATCAAAAAATTCACAAAAGATATGTTGTCCTGTTCTCCCAGCCCCTTTTCTTCAAAATGTCTTCCAGATTATATTATAATATTGATAACCAATCCTTAGAATTGGTCATCAATGTCAGTCTGACACTTGGCATCCCCTACAAACAGCTGCATGTAGCAGTTGCCGGCAATAGGACCTAACATACTGTAGTTGATGGAGCTGGAGGCACAGTTCTGTCCACTGTGCAGAGGTTGTGCCAGGTTGCTGTAGCTCAACTGCCATTCAAGACCATACGAAAATATATATTCATGGTGATACATTCATTAACCGCCCCATGACATGTGATGTTCTATTAAAGATGGTGGATCTTTAAAGATGGGCACCACAGCAAATGGATGCCTGCTGTTTCACACCACAAACAATTGTGCTAAGTGTCTGAGACACCTGAGCTATAGCCTTAGACATCTGAGACATTTGGTCAAATGTGACCATGGCATCTGAGAGGCTGAAAACCCAGAACTTTGTGTTTCCTGGGCAGAAACGCCTCTCCCGGGTGAAGATTGGTGAAGAAGTTCCACTGCAGTAATAAGCCAGGGCCTGTACTAGGCTTTTAGGCTAATTACTTGTATATTACAATTCAGACCAGCAGGTGGAAGCACTGAATTGTAATATACCGTGTCAATCATTGTATATGGTAATGAATATAATACCATTACTTTATACATACAAATTGCAATCTAATAATTGCAAGTTGGGATCCTCTTGCAAACTCAAAAAATATATAAAAAGTCACACGTTTTTCCCTTAATCAAAATAAGTAAACCAAAAATGACATTTATAAGCATTGCTGTGCCCAAAAATGCCCGTACTATTAAAATACAAAGAAGTTGTACCATATGGCGAATGGTGTAAAGGAGAAAAAAAATCAACATAGCCTATAGGACATTTTTTTCATCATGTCACCTCCCCCCAAAAAATTGAATAAAAAGTGATTAAAAAGTTATACACAACCCAAAATGGTATAAATAAAAACTACAGATCGCCCTGCAAAAAATGTGCCCTCACACAGCTCCATAGACATAACTATTAAAAATAAATTATGTGGGTCAGACTATATAGTAGGAATATAGAAAAACAATATAAATGTGGTCCATAAACTGTGGAGGAATTGTATTTTTTTCCAATTCCACCATATTTTGGAATTCGATTCCAGCTTCCCACTACATTCTATGCAATATTAAATGGTGTCATTAGAAAGTATACCTTGACCCCCAAAATACAAGTTCTTATTAGTGATGAGCTGCAGGGGTCATATTCAAATTCGTGATATTTCGCTAATATTTTGTAGAATAGTAGTTGAATATTCGCGAATTTGAATATTCGTTACATTCTACATTCTTTTTTTTTTTACTCGAAAATCAGCAAGGTAATGATCGCGTAATATGCAAATATTAAGCAATCTATACAGGCATGGGTCAAAAACAAATATATATCACTATAGAATATAGTGCTATATATTCGCTTTTAGAATATTCGTCATTTTCTCCATCTGAACACATGATTCCTTCCTGCTTCTTGCTTGTGGGCCAAAGAGTCTTTGGCCCACAAGCAAATTAAGCAGGGACTCAGGAGGAATCATGATTTCAGATGGAAAAAAATTCTGAATATTTTTAAAAAAACTAATGTATAGCACTATATTATAAATATTTGCAAATTCTCAAAGTGGCGATATTCGAGATAAAAATTTGCTTTTCAAATTTTCATGATCAACACTAGTTCTAATATATCTATGTGAATGGCAAAAATAAAGAAGCTGTGAAGAACAAACACCCCTAAAAGGAAAATCACTCAACAAGGGGTTAATACTTATGGTATTGTTTTTAAAAAAAACTTACCAAGTCCATTCATCGGCTGATTTCCGCCATTTTGAAAAGACCAGGTACCTATTATTGATTAAAGAAAGGTATTAGTATTAAGTGAACATATGTCCTGTTAACAGCACTCCATGTGGTCAGACAGGGTATTGTAAGTAAAGCTCACTAATAATTTACATCCATGACCTATATATTTACATACATTACCTGTTGACCCTGGAGTTCCTCCATTTAGATGTAAAAGAAAAAAACACATTTTGTTGGCCACCAACTGGAGATTCAAAACTGATTTTGAAACATGCATTTTTTTATATTACACAACAAAAAGATAGATAGATAGATAGATAGATAGATAGATAGATAGATAGATAGATAGATAGATAGATAATATTCAGAGATAGTCATTCCAACTTTTTTAGCAAAGCTGTCAGGAAAATGTGGGTGCACAACATGCTAAGCACACTGGGGGTCCCTGCCCCCTGGCTACTGCTCCTCCGTTATGTGTTTAGAACCTGAAGCTTAGTCTGATGATGCAGCCTCAACTCTAGACCTAGCTAGTTATAGATCTGCAGGAGGGGCCAAGAGACTTCTGTGGCACCCAGGAAAATCTCCAACACCTTTAGGTGTACTGGAGGTCTCCTTTTTTTCTGGAGCAGCGCTCAAACAGAGGATGTCAGTTCGATTTGAAGTTTTTACAGCCAGTAATAGAAAATTAATTTGCTACCATGAAGCATGTGTCAAATCGAATATTCTCTGAAATTCGTATCAAAGTCACTTTGTGGACTTCAATTTGCTCACCACTAATTCAGAATGTGCTGCTGCTATTAACACCAATCTCTGTGATGGATGGATGGATGGATAGATAGATAGATAGATAGATAGATAGATAGATAGACAGCTGTCATCCCACATCCCTCAAAACTACATGAGCAACATGTCCACTTTGAATGAACTTCTCACCTCTCATCTCCTACTGCACCACTCAACTGAAACTGCCCTAACCAAATTCAACACCGATCTGCTAACTGCCAAGAGAAATTACATTACTCCAGCCTCCTCCTCCTGGACCTGTCTTCTGACTTTGACACAGTTAAAACCTCACTTTGTTACTCTTATCCCTTGGCTTTACAAAATACAGTAAAAAACAGAATTTAGTTTCCCCTCACCACAGCCCCCAACAGACCTATCTATCACAGTTAATGTCTCCATGCTCTTCCTGGTCCCACAAGTCAGCTGCCTTGGTGTAAGCTTTGATTCTACCTTATGTTAACCAATATTAAAGTATTATTATTTGGGTGTATGTCAGGTTGACAGCACTGCTATTGGTCAGGCAGGGTACTGCAAGTAAAGTTCACAAATAATTTACATATATGACCTATATATTTATATATTTTACCTGTTGAACCTGGAGTTCCTCCCTTTATATCTAAAAGAAAAACAGATTTTATTGGCCACCGACTGGAGAGTCAAAACTGGTTTTCAAACATGCCTGTTTTGTTTTATAATACACTGCAATACTGAATATAATTATATATTTCCATCTGATATTGGTCTCCTTTTCATTTAAAGTCAAGAGAACAAATAGTACAGATAACTTCATCATCTCCGGAATCTTCAGTTAATCTCAATAATAGAGATGATAAATGGATAGATAGATCATACTTTGCTAAGAGATTTAGATCAAACTTGTTAACTATTTCTGGAAACGGTGGGTGTACAACATGCTCAGCACACTGGGGGTCCCTGGCCCCATTTCTGCTCCTCCACTATGTGTTTGAACCTGGGTCTGTGTTTGATGATGCAGCCTCAGTGCCAGACCTATCTAGCAGTTGATCTGCAGAAGGTCCCAAGAGACTTCTGTCACACCCAGGAAATTCTCCAACACCTGTGGGAGTACTGAAGGTCTCCCCTTTTTCTGGAGCTCCCTGGATGTTCAGGGAGGTTGGCAAAATGATATATAAAGATAGGTAGACAGATACAAAAAAAGAAAAACTGAAAAACGACCAACACAATCATCAGACAATAACAGAGTGCAACTCCTCAATAGGCCTCTGACCCAGTGTTTTTCTTTCTAAGCAGCAACAAATAGTAACACTTATCTCAAAAGTACTTGAACAACATGTTGTCCATTTTGAATTGTCCTCCCAACTCTTTTCTTGCTCCCTTTTTTAATAGCTACAGTTTGGCTTCCAACCCTACCACTCAACTGAAACTGCCCTAACCAAATTCACAAACGATCTGCTAACTGCCAAGAAAATAACATAACTCTGGCCTTCTCCAACTCCCGGACCTCTTCTTTATGTTACCCGCTCTCTCGTTCCTTGGCATCCCTGGCCTGTCTGTCTCCTGGGGCCAAGTGAAAACAGTATTTATCATGGAGAAAAAATAATTTCTTTCCCCCATCTAACTCAGTCAATGGCTCCATCCTCTGCTTGGTACCACAAGTAAGTTGTCTTCTGCTAAGCACTGATTCTGCTCTGCCCTTCAAACCACACATCCAAGCCTTTTCCACCTCCCGGAGCCCGCCAATCTTTAACTCTGAAAAGATGTATTTATGGTGTTGCATTCATTAATGTTCACAGCATTGTTTTTTTTTTTTCAACTTACCAAGTCCATTCACCGGCTGATTTCCACCAAATGACCAGCTACCTATTATTAAATAAAGAAAGGTATTAGTATTATGTGGATATATGTCCTGTTAACAGCACTCCATGCAGTCAGGCAGAGTACTGCATGTAAAGCTCACCAATCATTTACATACATGACCTATATATTTATATACTTTACCTGTTGACCCTGGAGTTCCTCCTTTAGTATCTGAAAGAAAAACAGGTTTAGTTGGCCAATGACAAAGCTTCAAAATTGATTTTAAAACATGCCTTTTTTTACACAACAATACTGAATAGAATGATATATTTCCATCTGATATTGGTCTCCTTTTCATTTAAATTCAAGAGAACAAATGCGTAGTACAGATAACTTCATCATGTCCAGAATCTTCAGTTAATCTCAATAATAGAGATGATTAGAGTTGAGCGCACACCTGGATGTTCAGGTTCGGCAAGTTCGGCCGAACGTGAAAAAAAAAAAAAACGGTTTTGGGACCCGTACTTGACCTGAACTTGACCCGAACCTGAACCCCATTCAATTCAATGGGGACCCAAAGTTTTGAGCACTAAAATGGCTGTAAAAATGTCATGGAAAGAGCTAGAGGGCTGCAAAAGGCAGCAAAATGTGCTTAAGAGCATGGCAAATGCTCTGCAAACAAATGTGGATAGGGAAATGAATTAAAAAAACATAAAAGACCATAAAAAAATAAAAATTAGAAATGATGTAGGAGGAAGAGGTTGAGGAGGCGGTGAATGGGTGGATGTGGCCGTGTAGGCTCACGTGGCGGTCTATGTGGAAGCGGCGGCAAAGGAGGAAGAGGTAGCCAACAGATGTGTGTTTTTTTGCATTTTTACATATTGGGACATATAATAAAAAAAAAAGGAATAAGTGCACTTGAGTACAAGGATGGATGGTTGAGGCTGTTAGAACTGTCTATTCTGCACAAGGTACAGACAAGTCCTGAGGGATCCAAGCCTGGTTCATTTTAATGAACGTGAGCTTGTCCACGTTGGCTGTGGACAGGCGGTTGCGTCTGTCTGTAATGCCGCCTCCTGCCGTGCTAAATACACGTTCAGAGAGTACACTGGCTGCAGGGCAGGCCAGCACCTCCAAGGCATACAGGGCAAGCTCCGGCCATGTGGACAATTTGGAGACCCAGAATTTGAATGGGACAGAACCATCAGTCAGTACGTGTAGGCGTGTGCACAGGTACTGTTCCACCATGTTGTTCAAATGCTGCGTCCTGCTAAGACATATCAGCAGTAGGAGCCGGTTGTTGGGCCGAGGTGACAAAGCTTTTCCACATGTCGGCCATGCTAACCCTGCCTTCTGAGGTGCTGGCTCTGACACAGCTGCGTTGGCGACCTCTTCCTCCTCCCCTGCCTTCGCCTTGTGCTTCCACTTGACCCCGGCAACAGTCGGAAATGCTCTCATAAGCGCATCTACCAGCGTGCGCCTATAGTCGCGCATCTTCCGATCACGCTCCAATGAGGGAATTAAGGACGGCACATTGTCTTTGTAACGGGGATCCAGCAGGGTGGCCACCCAGTAGTCAGCACACGTTAAATTGTGGGCAATTCTGCTGTCGTTGCGCAGGCACTGCAGCATGTAGTCGCTCATGTATGCCAGGCTGCCCAGAAGTAAGAACAAGCTGTCCTCTGTGGGAGGCATATCGTCTGCATCCTCCGTATCCCCCCAGCCACGCACCAGTGATGGGCCAGAGCTGCGTTGGATGCCACCTCGCTGTGAACATGCTTCATCCCCATGCTCCTCCTCATCCTCCTCCTCCTCATTCTCCAGTAGTGGGCCCTGGCTGGCCAAATTTGTACCTGGCCTCTGCTGTTGCAAAAATCCTCTTTCTGAGCCACTTCTAAAAGACTGGCCTGAAAGTGTTAGAGATGACCCCTCTTCCTCCTCCTCGTCCTGGGCCACATCCTCTTCCATCATCGCCCTAAGTGTTTTCTCAAGGAGACATAGAAGTGGTATTGTAACGCTGATAACGGTGTCATCGCCACTAGCCATATTGGTGGAGTACTCGAAACAGCGCAACAGGGCACACAGGTCTCGCATGTAGGCCCAGTCATTGGTGGTGAAGTGGTGCTGTTCCGCAGTGCGACTCACCCGTGCGTGCTGCAGGTGAAACTCCACTATGGCCTGCTGCTGCTCGCACAGTCTCTCCAGCATGCACAAGGTGGAGTTCCACCTGGTGGGCACGTCGCATATGAGGCAGTGAGCGGAAGGCTGAAGTTACGCTGTAGAGCAGACAGCCGAGCGGCGGCAGGATGAGAACGCCGGAAGCGCACACAGACGGCCCGCACATTATGCAGCAGCTCTGACATGTCGGGGTAGTTGTGAATGAATTTATGCACCACCAAATTCAGCACATGTGCCAGGCAAGGGATGTGCGTCAAACCAGCTAGTCCCAGAGCTGCAACGAGATTTCGCCCATTATCGCACACCACCAGGCCGGGCTTGAGGCTCACTGGCAGCAACCACTCGTCGGTCTGTTGTTCAATACCCCGCCACAACTCCTGCGCGGTGTGGGCCTGTTCCCCAAACACATCAGTTTCAGAACGGCCTGCTGACGTTTACCGCTAGCTGTGCTGAAGTTGGTGGTGAAGGTCTGTCGCTAACCGGATGAGGATGTGTTAGAAGAGGAGGAGGAAGCCGAGTAGGAAGAGGAGGCAACAGGAGGCAAAGAATGATGCCCTGCGATCCTTGGCGGCGGAAGGACGTGCGCCAAACAGCTCTCCGCCTGGGGCCCAGCCGCCACTGCCTTTACCCAGTGTGCATTTAGGGAGATATAGCGTCCCTGGCCGTGCTTACTGGTCCACGTATCTGTGGTTAGGTGGACTTTGACACAGGTGGCGTTGCGCAGTGCACACTTGATTTTATTCGATACTTGGTTGTGCAGAGAGGGCACGGCTCTCCTGGAGAAGTAGTGGCGGCTGGGAACGACGTACTGTGGGACAGCAAGCGACATGAGCTGTTTGAACCTTTCCGTCTCCACCAGCCTGAATTACAGCATTTCAAAGGCCAGTAGTTTAGAAATGTTGGCATTCAGGGCCAGGGATCGAGGGTGGCTAGGTTGGAATTTACGCTTTCTCTCAAAGGTTTGTGAAATGGAGAGCTGAACACTTCCGTGTGACATGGTGGAGATGCTTGGTGACGGAGGTGGTGTTGTTGGTGGCACATCCTCTGTTTGCTGGGCGGCAGGTGCCAAAGTTCCTCCAGAGGCGGAGGAAAAGGCCGAGGCAGAAGAGGGAGCAGGAGGGGCCTGAGCCCGTTCTTGGTTTTGAAGGTGCTTACTCCACTGCAGCCCGTGTCTCGCATGTTGATGCCTGGTCATGCAGGTTGTGCTAAGGTTCAGAACGTTAATGCCTCGCTTCAGGCTCTGATGGCACAGCGTGCAAACCACTCGGGTCTTGTCATCAGCACATTGTGTGCCATGCCAGGGAACTCCTTGAAGCTGCCTTTGGTGTGCTCGGTCCCTGGTGACGGTGGCCAGTAGCAGGCAAACTGTTTTGGCGACGGCTGCTCTGCTTTTGCACCCTGCTCCCTCTTTTGCTACGCTTTTGGCTCAGTCTCACCACTGTCTCTTCTTCCGAACTCTGAAAGTCAGTGGCACGACCTTCATTCCATGTGGGGTCTAGGACCTCATCGTCCCCTGCATCGTCTTCCACCCAGTCTTCCTCCCTGTCCTCCTTTTCGGTCTGCACACTGCAGAAAGACGCAGCAGTTGGCACCTGTGTTTTGTCATCATCAGAGACGTGCTGAGGTGGTATTCCCATGTCCTCATCAGGAAACATAAGTGGTTGTGCATCAGTGCATTCTATGTCTTCCACCCCTGGGGAAGGGCTAGGTGGATGCCCTTGGGAAACCCTGCCAGCAGAGTCTTCAAACAGCATAAGAGACTGCTGCATGACTTGAGGCTCAGACAGGTTCCCCGATATGCACGGGGGTGATGTGACAGACTGATGGGCATGAGTTTCAGGCGCCACCTGTGAGCTTTCTGCAGAAGTCTGGGTGGGAGATAATGTGAACGTGCGAGATCCACTGTCGGCCACCCAATTGACTAGCGCCTGTACTTGCTCAGGCTTTACCATCCTTAGAAATGCATTAGGCCCGACCAAATATTTCTGTAGATTCTGGCGGCTTCTGGGACCTGAGGTACTAGTTTCAGTAGGACGTGTAGCTGTGGCAGAACGGCCATGTCCTCTCCCTGCACCAGAAGCTCCTTTAACACCACCACCACGACCGCGTCCCTTATTAGTTGTTTGCCTCATAGTTAGCGTTCACAAAGCAGAGTAAAAAGTGGTTAAGTCTGTTAAAAATAATTAACCGCCAATAAAAACCCTGATGTAGGGTATTGCACTAAATTATTTTTTTTTTAACTCGGTATTTGTGGCCTAAATTTCACAGTAACTTATGCACGTCTAATCCCAGATGTGCAGTATATCAGAGGGTTTTTTCACCCCAGTAACCAAAAAGCTGTATTTCTGGCCTAAATGTGACAATCAGTTATGCACGTCAAATCCCAGATGTGCAGTATATCAGAGGGTTTTTTCAACCCAGTAAGCAAAAAGCCGTATTTCTGGCCTAAATGTGACAGTCACTTATGCACGTCTAATCCCAGTTGTGCCCTATATTAGAGGGTTTTTTCATCCCAGTAACCAAAAAGCCGTATTTCTGGCCTAAATGTGACAGTCACTTATGCATGTCTAATCCCAGATGTGCAGTATATTAGAGGGTTTTTTCACCCCAGAAACCAAAAAGCCGTATTTCTGGCTTAAATGTGACAGTCATTTATGCATGTCTAATCCCAGATGTGAAGTATATCAGAGGGTTTTTTCACCTCAGTAACCAAAAAGCCATATTTTTGGCCTAAATGTGACAGTCACTTATGTACGTCTAATCCCAGATGTGCAGTATATTAGAGGGTTTTTTCACCCCAGTAAGCACAAAGCCGTATTTCTGGCCTAAATGTGACAGTCACTTATGCACGTCTAATCCCAGATGTGCAGTATATTAAAGGGTTTTTTCACCCCAGTAAGCTAAAAGATGTATTTCTGGCCTAAATGTGACAATCACTTATGCACGTCTAATGCCAGATGTGCAGTATATTAGAGGGTTTTTTTTACCCCAGTAAGCAAAAAGATGTATTTCTGGCCTAAATGTGATACTCACTTATGCATGTCTAATCCCAGATGTGCAGTATATTAGAGGGTTTTTTCACCCCAGTAACCAAAAAGTCGAATTTCTGGCCTAAATGTGACAGTCACTTATGTACGTCTAATCCCAGATGTGCAGTATATTAGAGGTTTTTTCACCCCAGTAAGCACAAAGCCGTATTTCTGGCCTAAATGTGACAATCACTTATGCATGTCTAATCCCAGATGTGCAGTATATTAGAGGGTTTTTTCACCCTAGTAAGCAAAAAGATGTATTTCTGGCCAAAATGTGACAGTCACTTATGCACGTCTAATCCCAGATGTGCAGTATATTAGAGGGTTTTTTCACCCCAGTAAGCAAAAAGATGTATTTCTGGCCTAAATGTGACAATCACTTATGCGCGTGTAATCCTAGATGTGCACTATATGAAAAAAAAATTTTTTTTTAACCCCAGAAAGAAAAAAGCTGTATTTCTGGACTTGCAGATAGCCTGTTCTGGTGCACTATCGTTGCATAAAATGGCTGCCGATTATGTATTGATATTGACTAACTGAAGTAAAAAAAGTTCTTTTTTAGCAGTAGTTGGCTCAGGGCAGGCTTAAAAAAATTGTGCACTGCACCCACACAACACATTTGCTGTAGATTGCTGAGTAAAAAAAAACTGTTCTTGATAAGATTTCTCCCTCACAGTAGCTGCAGCCTCTGCCTACACTAATCCGAGCAGAGTGTCATGCGGCGCTACGTGAATCCTGCTTAAATAGAGGCTGGGTCACATGCTGCAGTTGGCCAATAACAGCCATGCCAATAGTAGGCATGGCTGTGATGGCCTTTTGGGGCAAGTAGTATGACGCTTGTTGATTGGCTGCTGTGCAGCCTTTCAAAAAGCGCCAAGAAAGCACCGAACACCGAAACCGAACTTTTACGTAAACTTTCGGGTTCGGGTCCAGGTGCCGGAAAACCTAAAGTTCGGTACGAACCCGAACAGTACAGTTCGGGTTTGCTCACCTCTAGAGATGATATATGATAGGTAGAAAAACAGACAGATGGATAGATAGATAGATAGATAGATAGATAGATAGATATAGACAGCTGTCAACTTTGAATTTTCTTGCCACCTCTCATCTCACTTCTTGTTTTACAGGCTACCGTCTGGCTTCTGACCCTACGACTCAACTGTAACTACCCTACCAAATTCACTAATGATCTGCTAACTGCCAAGACAAATGACATAACTTTGTCCTCCTCCTCCAGGATTGGTTCTCTGTCATTGGAACAGTTGACCTCTCCCTTCTTTTACACACTCTATCATCCTTTGCCATTACAGAGTTGGCCATCTCCTGTGGCTAACTTAAAACAAGAATTTATCTTCCTCCACCTCAGCCTTCCGACATACCTATCTATCACATTCAATGGCTCCATGCTCTTCTCTGGTCCTATAAGCAGCTATCTTTGGGTAAGCTTTAATTCTGCTTTGCATTGCTATTACTAAAGTATCAATATTATTATGTGGGTATATGTCCTGTTAATAGCAACCCTATTGGTCAGGCAGGGTACTGCGAGTAAAAATCACCAATCATTTACACACATATTTATAGACTTTACCTGTTGAACCTGGAATTCCTCCATTTATACCTGAAAGATAAACAGGTTTTGCTTCCCACCGACTAGAGATTCAAAATAGTTTTTGAAACTTTTTTTTAATATTTTTTATATTACACAATACTGAACAAAATTAATATAAATCTGATAATGGTCTCCTTTCCTTTAAAGTCAAGAGAACAAATAGTACAGATAACTTAACCATCTTCAGAATATTTAGTTAATCTCAATAATAGAGATGATATATTATAGATTGAAAGATAGATAGACAGACAAACAGATAGAAAATAGATGGATGGATAGAGAGATAGATAGATAGATAGATAGATAGATAGATAGATACAAAACAGAAAGGAAAGAAGCAGCACACAAAAAACAAACGGGTGCAAAAATATCCTCCTGAGAGACCTGCGACCAAGATCTCAAGTATGGATAATAGAGCAAAAGAAGGCAGCACTCCAAATAATGATGAAAAAGTGGACGATTTATTCACTCATCAGCAACGTTTCAGCTCTCTCTATGGAGCCTTTTTCCAGCTGAGTAACATGTGCAAAATTACATATATAAATAGTGCAGGTAATTTTGCACATGTTACTCAGCTGGAAAAAGGCTCCATAGAGAGAGCTGAAACGTTGCTGATGAGTGAATAAACCGTCCACTTTTTCATCATTATTTGGAGTGCTGCCTTCTTTTGCTCTATTATAGATAGATAGATAGATAGATAGATAGATAGATAGATAGATAGATAGATAGATAGATATGGACAGCTGTCACCTCA